>NW_009713443.1:0-19269 GCF_000703405.1 Apaloderma vittatum | reverse complement strand
TGCTTCTTTTGAGTTTCTTTCTTTTTTCCTTTTTTTTTCTGAGTTTCTTTTGAAGAGGAAGCGATGTGTTTGCCTCTTCCTCTTGACTGGCAAAAGCTTTCAGACCAGTCGGAAGCTTCTGTAGGCAAGGTGTGCAAAATAAGGCAAGCAAGTTTCCCATAGTATAATTCTGCTCCCTCATTCTGTATTTTTAGGAGCTAATGACGCTGAGTGCAAAGTCTCTAGAAGAAAGGCTCACACCGTCAAGCAAACAGGTACCTCTTACAGAAGTTCTGACAGAGATGTACAGAGCAGTTCCGGGTTCTGTTGGTGTTCAGTTCCAGAGATTCCCTTCTGTCAGGAAAATCCACACCAGATCCTTAGATGGAGTCACAGGCACTTAGCTGAATGGGCAGTAATCTGTATTTGCTTATTTTTTTGGCAGAATTGCTGTTCGGAAACACCTTTAAAAAAGGTTTTTGAAACGAGCTGCTCCCTCCTTTTCTCATTTTCCCTAAATAAAAAATGATACTTTTCTAAAAAGATTGAGGTTACTCAGATGAAACAAAACCACTCGGTGCTGGAATAATCACTTTCTTTATCTTGGTTTCTTTAACATTTGGAACTTTCAGGTGTGGCCTGAACGGTGTTTTCTGATGAGGATGAACAGTTGTCAGTCCATTGTGATTTATCAGGGAGAAGGAATTTCAGAACTTGCATTCCAGTATGTACCTCTGTGGAGAAGTAGTCTGGGAAAATCCCATTTTTTTACACTCACGTTGAAGAAGTCTTTCCTACCCACTGAACAGAAGAAAACAGTTAGATAAAATAGTTAACAGTAGAAATTATCTTTGTAATAATACAAAAATCCAGTGGGAATGTTGTTGTAAGCAACCAGTTTCTGTGGAGGGTGGGGGAATAATCTGGTATTTGGATTAAGGTACATTGATCTAGGAAAATGCCAGGAGGGGAAGTTGCCACCTTTTGCCTCCAGTTATGTAATTAAATCACTCAGCAGGAGGTGCTGGGGTATAAACGATTTTTTTTTTTTAAGTCAGAAGTGGAATCTGAAAGCCATGTGTAGTTTACGTGGCACGTGGTCGACTTCTGTATGTGGAAGTTAATTGGTACCTCAGCCAAGCAAGGTCTGGTGTTCTGAAATCCAGATCTTGGAGAGTTTTCCTACCTCTGGGTATGACTCTCAGGATGCCTGACAGAGATTGAGTGCAAATTGCTATATGGCTCAGTTGAGTTCAATTTGAGCGTAGAGTTTTGTCACCCAGGTTGATTTCTGAATTTTGGTAACACAAAATGAGCTGGAACTTGGATTCGTGACACAAAAATTCTACTTAAAACTTTCCCCTTTCTCAAGCTGGCAGTAGAAGAAAGTCTTCCTGTGACCCCGTTCAGCTTGCTGTTGGGAAAGCACAGACATCAGCAGTCACAAGAGGAGCCAGACCTTGGAAAACTGGTTGTTCATAATAAGCACGAGCACGATTCCCCTGCAGTCAGAGAGGTAGGAGTAATTACAGAAGTGTCCAAACAAAATCACGGCAAACAAAAGCTTTCATGAGGCTTCGGTTTTATCTTTTTCAGCTTTTGCACACGCCAGCACACGTTTTGCCATCTGCTTCCTTCCTCTGTCCCGTATTTATTAATTCATTGCTCATCTCCAAAGAGAACAAAAGGTAAGAAAAATTCAAGAACTCTCCTTACTTACCGAACATTCAGAGTTTTTTCAATTACATGCATATTTGTTTAAAGTGTAGAAGCAGTTCTCCAACGCTTGTCATTTTTCTGCTGACCTAAGTTAGGAGAACATTTTATCGTGTGAAGATTTTTTAAAACAACTGCCTGTTTAGTCTGTTGACTTTTTTGCTGTTGTTTTGTGCTCCTACGCAAAATACAGCTTTTGAGTTGATGAGTTTAACTTTATTCCAGGCAGTTAATGCTTTTTAGCGTTATTTTTGGATCAATGTCAGACTCTTAACTTCGTTTTGATACTGTGACGACTTCCTGTGTAATTCTTGGGTTTGGTTTCTAGATATGCCAAGAAGTTAGTCCTTAGGTCTAACCTTAATTTGAGTTCTAAATGAACTGTTTCATTCCTGATTAAGCTACATGACATGGAGATGTACTGTGAGCATAGTTAGCTAAGCCTGCCTTGCAGTGCATTCCTCCCAATTTAATGGAGTAGTTTGAGTGCTTAAAATGTATCACAGCTTGCTCCTCCGAGCCCCAGGTATGCTCCTAGGAAATGAATGCAGGGGTTATGACTGTAGCTTTGTATTAGGATTAATATCCGGTCACTTTTACTGAAGCCAATGAAATACTTCCAATTTTTTGTGCTATCTGGTCTTTTTATGTGTTTAATGCAACTCTGCCAGGCCTGAGAGGAAAACATCATTGGTATCAGCTGCCATTCTGAATTTGCAAAGAGCAGCGAGAGGATGGTTTACCCAGAAAAACACACCAGTTTGAGTAGTTCTTGCATGTGCTCACTTATTCTGCCCCGACAGCGGTATAATCAGTTCTGCCATGTTGCGTTGGCCAGTATTTCTAGCTTTCTGAATGGATGACACAAGCAAAAGTCAAGAAAACACTGTTAAATGTAATACAAGGGATAGATAGAAGTGTGCATGTAGTTTCAGTACTGAAGAATTTGGGAGTTCAGTGGCCTGTGCAAATATTTGCACTTGTAGAGCTTGTACTTTGACTCCGGTGAGTAGTATGACTGTATTTGTGTAAGGGCCGTAGGATTGGGCTCCTATGTTTAAAAAAAAAAAAAAAACAAACAAAAAAAACACAAAACCCAAATTCTTATCTTTAAAAAAATTATAAAACCAAAAAAAAAAAAAAAGAGCCCAAAACATTTTTCTTTTCTAGTAACACTTTTTCAGATTTGAAAGAGATTGACCTTCTTGAATATTGTCTCATCTGCCAGGGCAGCCCATGTTTCTAACCCTGTTGGGGTGTGAGCTGGTCAGCTCTTACATGCTCCTCTGCCTCTTCTGTCATTATGTGTGTGGAGAAGGAAAAATAGTTTAAGTTTACTTTAAAACAGAGACGGCTGTTTGAAAAATGGTGTGTAATTGAGATGGCAAGAGAAGTTTAGCCATTCCTAAGTAGCCTGAAATGAAAAAAAATAAGTGAAATCTGATGTTTACTTAGTTATTCGTATGATGACCTATCTCCCACCTGTAATCTGTGACAGTATGGGCAAGTACCCATTAATTTCATTAATTGGGTTGTTTCCAATCATCCTCCTCTTACAGTGCTGAAGAAGTTGCTGATGAAGTAGAAATGGAAAGTGAAAAAACAGAAGATGATTCTGATGAGGAAGGAGACGTTACTGAAATGGAACAAGAAGATACAAGCCCTATTGAATTATTAGGAGAGACAACATGTAAACTATCTAAATCCCAGGAAAAAGAGCTACGAAAATTAAGAAAAATGGACTACAGTTGGATAGCGGCTTTCTAAATGGACGTACTGTGGGTTTTATACTGTAAGCTGAAGCTTTGTGGATTAAATATTCTTCAAAAAAACCTTTCCCGTCCTTTGGCCATAAATTTTAGCAGCCTTTTTTTCTGTAAGACAGGAAAAGTGAAGGGAGGGATTGAAATTTTGAAAAGCTGGTTCCACCTCTAGTTTATTACTGATTCTTGGTAAGCTTAGAAGGCATCTCACTTGAGGGATTTTTATTTCCCCCCCCTTGCAAGTGTGTTTAAAAGGCTAATAGCAAAACAGAGTTCGTTATCCGACTTGCAGTCAGTTAGTGGAGCCTGGGAGTTTTGTATGTAATTGTCAGGGGCAAGAAGCTTTGAGAAATAGAGCCTTATACCCATCTACCTGCAATTAATGAATTAACACCTATGAAATAAAAGTGGATGCTTAAAGAGGGCCAGGGTGCTCCTTCCAAAGCTCCTTTTCACAGTTCAGGTATTTTTTATTTCTACCTCTCAAACTTACAGGGAGAGGAGAAGGAAAAGGCAGTAATGCTGTTACAACTACAGCCAGCGTGCTGCTTTTCATTTTTTCTCCCTTTTCATAACAAGTGTTTAGATAATCTTCTGGTATACGTAGTTGAAAAGGAAAAAAAATCGTAGCTACCCAAATATTATGCAGTTTTTATTTCCATCCCTCTTATCTACAGCTCTGGAACTGATACAGCCTTTTCCAAACCTTGGACCCAATGGATTTTTTTTCCCTAAATTAAAAGTTTCAACAAAACAAATAGAATGTGTTAAGAGTGCAACTGACAAAAAAACAGGTTTTGAAAACTCAAGAGGTTTTAAAAAAATACAAAGTACAGGAAAGATATTTTTTTTTTTTTTCCCCAAAAAGCTTTTGTCTTTCTTTCTTAAAGCACATCAGACTTGGTGCAAGTTGGGAGATCTATAAGCGCCTTGTTTTAAACAATGCTGGCTGCATCAAAGCCTGCCAGTGTGATATTGTGTCAGCAACACTGAAGGGCAGCTTGAAAGGTATAAAAGAAAGCTCAGTATTTGCTAATGTGGTGTTTTTAAACTTCACACGTTCTTGTGGAAGTAAAGTGCTTTACAGGTAAATAACCAGGTATGAACAAGAGCCAATTTAGATGCAATTCAGAGTCTGAAGATCCAAATTTAGTGCTGTGCTCACTCAGTAAATCAGTGTTAGAAATCTTCACCACAAAAGATTCACTCATTACATTTTTTTTTAACCTTTGTCTTTACTAAATTTGTTTTCCTTTGCAGGCTAGACGGAATGTACTGGGGTGAGAGAGAGATTCCTCACTTTGTAGTTTTTTGTGAGCAGGAAATACATTTCTGGTTAGAGTTTTGCTATGTTTAGGAGGTGCGTTCTGACCAACCTTTTTGAAAATGTTTTCACGAAGGCCTTGCAATGAGAACAACCCAGAGTTCAGAGGGAGGGTTGTGACTTGCCTATCTCTGCCTGCTTTGGAATGCTTTATTTTTAAAGGTTTTCTGCTGTTCATCTTTGATAACTAATCTTTAGGAAAAATGAAAGCATGCTACTGTGTTGCTGTTACACAAAAAAAAAATGTCTCCTTGAACCTTTCAGTTTTGCTTTTCTCTAGAAGCATCTGAATTCTCCTCCAGTCTATCTTTTGGCTAACTGCTTACAGGTCAAAAATCGTTCTAATTTGTTCTTATTTCTAATTTATTCTCATTTGGTGATGCGTTCTGAGTGCCATGCCTGGTTTGAAGCACAGTCCAAATTACTTACAAAAACTTAATATTGCTCATAATACACCCAGCACAGCCCTTTAGTTAACTACCCCGTGGCTGTAAGGAAGAGCTGCCCCCCAGCTCTGGGAATGTGTGTACCAGCAGTTCTGAGCTTGCAGGTTTCTCAACCGCTTTGAACATGGAAGCGGCTGCCGTGGAGGGGAGCGTTCCCACCTTCCAGCTCTGCCAACACAAGCTCTCCTCGCCTTTGTGGGGAACTAGGCTGGAGGGGGGAAAAAATAATCTTGCTTACAATAGAACCAGATAATAAATAAATAGTTTAAGGTGTTCACAGAACTCCAGCCAAGTTCCACCCAGGACAAGGAAAGGCTTTCCTTCAGGAGGTTTCTGTGTGCTCAGGAGATGAGGTTTTAATGTCACGCACCTGAAATCAAGCTCTCCTCGCCTTTGTGGGGAACTAGGCTGGAGGGGGGAAAAAATAATCTTGCTTACAATAGAACCAGATAATAAATAAATAGTTTAAGGTGTTCACAGAACTCCAGCCAAGTTCCACCCAGGACAAGGAAAGGCTTTCCTTCAGGAGGTTTCTGTGTGCTCAGGAGATGAGGTTTTAATGTCACGCACCTGAAATCCCCCTTTTCTCTCACCAAGCCTGTCCTTGTGCTGCGAGAGCCGCAGCCACGCCGAGAGCACTCCTGAGGGGCGTGTGTCCCATGGGAGATGGGAGAGACCTGAGCTTCGCTGCAGCAACTCCTGGTTTCCCCTTGCACCTTCTTCCTCCTCTCCCAAACTACTGGGCTAAATAAACAAACTTCAAATAAAGCCTGCAGTTCAGAGGAAATACTTTTAAATGGATGCTGGCGTTAAACGAGGGAGGGGGCCTCTTTTCTTAGCTTCTCAAAACTTGTGACGTGTAATGAAGCATCGTTACTGGAGCCATGACCTTCGTCCTCTGCTGACCTTCACAGATAGAGCTGTGTTGCTAAGAATTAGCTTTATCTTTCAAGAACAGACAGTGCAGCCATAAACCTGTCTAATTTCTTCACGAGAGCAGAAACAAAAGAAGAGGGAGTGAGATAGAATGTACTACCCAGGAAAGCACGGTATTTTTTTGCCGATTTTTCAAACTGGCTTTCTTTATACTTCCTTGTTATTTTAAAACAGCACAGCATTTAAATTCTCTCAGGCAAAAAAAATGGTAATCAGTTTCTATTATTTATTGATGCCCTCATGTTTATTTGCAGTGCTCCTTAGTTTATTTTATTTTTAGATTTGAGACGGCGATCAAAGCTTCAGATAGCTTGGCTATTTTATTTCCTTTAACAACCAAAGGAGCTTTCATTTCTCCCTCAAACCAGGAAAACAAGCCAACAAACCAACTCTCCAACATTATCTGAGATGTCATCTCGTTCATTTTTAGCCACCTACTTTACAAATAATGAAGCAAAAGTAACTTGGCACTCTTGTAAAGTTTTGAATAATATGGAATTTTCACCACCAAAGTCAGGCGCTTCTGCAATGAGAGGTTTTGTGCAGGTTAAGTAATGTAGCGAGAAGTTCAGGGGATTCGTTAAAATTGGGTTAAAGATGACTTTTCAGCATGAAAGACATAAAATAAAATCCCAAGTCGCATCACTTCCGTCGCCTTATTTTTAAACTGAACTGCCAGAGGCTGCAGATGGGCTCTACTTCCCGTATCCCTTCAAAATCACAGAAGGGAAAGCACTAAAAATACAAACAAAAGTAAAAAGCAGTGCATATACTCTCAGTACAAAGAGACTATTTAAACCCTGAAATATCACATCCTGAAAAGAGCCCTTTTTCACTTGGCGCAGTGCAAACGAAAGCTGGATTTCTGAAAACTATCCCATATGCAAGGAAAGGCGAATTTTCATAGTGCTCCATCAGTCAGTACCGTATGTTATTTCTGGACTGCATCTTCTTTGAGTAGACTCAGGATACAGCGACAGTTTATCTTTCCTTTTCGGTGTGCAATCCACTACCTGATTTTAAGGCTTACATGGAAAGAAAAATATCACTTGCAGAATAAAGCAACTACTTCTGAACCAACTGGTTTCGATGAAGCCAGAAAACCACGCTGAACGCACAGCAGTGCAAATCACCAGGAAGCAATAAATAACAGCTTTCCAGCCAACCAGGGAGGAGTGTTCCAAAACCAATTGGGCACCAAAGAATGCCTTGTCAGTACAACTACTTAGGAAACAATTAAAGATGGGCTGAGATATACAAGTAGTGGAGGTTTCCTGCTGCCCTTCTCGGCTCAGGAATAAATCCAACCACTCACATAAGCTGAGGTAAAACAATCCAGTAGATCCTGCCCCAACGCTGCAAAGATACAAGCTATAGATCGTACCACATGTGTGACAACACAGCCACACTTAAGACCTCGACTTAGAAATGAGTACCAGGTCAAATATGGACATTGCAAGTAAAGAAGAGCTGCCTGTTTACAGGAAAAAAGAACATTCGGAAGCTCTCAAGCAGTTTTTCAGACTAAATACAACTGTTATACAGAATTCCCACATGCAGAGAAATGTATTTAAAGCCTGCTGAGCTCCTTGTTACTCAAGAAGGAAGGAATCTGTAGAGACTCACGGGTACCTGCTCAGATTGCAAGAGAAGGAACAGCAAAGGGGAACTGACAAAAAAAAAAGAAAAAAAAGAAAAAAAAAGAGAAACATGCCTTAAAGCTTGAGGAAAAAGAAAAAACAGATGTTCTGTGCAGAGGATAGTGTTGCTAGTTTTCCCATAATTTTGTGGCTTGGGGTTCTGCGTGATCTCCAGCAGCTACTTTTCATCTCCTTGGAGCATTCACATCTGGTTTTCCATATGAATCTCCTTCAGTGGGACGCTCAAGGAGAGTCTCTCCCAACCACTCTGTTCGCTCTCTGTAGCGTAACCTCTCAATCCAACTGGGTTAAAACCGACCAGAGGGTTCCAAAGGTAGTTGGAAGGGAAGGGGAGGGGAGAGAGGTGCACACAGAAATCACAGGAAGGTTCATTTCTCTCATGGAACCAACCTAGAAGTCTCCTTTTGTGTAACTGTTTTGAAATAACGATCAGCTCTATAAGCTTCCAATTTGTAATCATAGGAATAAAAATGAAAACAAACAAGGATCTTCCTTCTTTTTTTTTTTTGGAAGAGCTTTACAGAGAAATAAAGGCTTTCCAAAGGAAAATAGAGATAGCACCTGGGAACTGCTGGGGTTTGTTTCTGCTTTAATCTCCACACGCCATCAAGCCCTGGCCCTCAAAAGTGCAGTTTGCTTTTGCACAAGCAAACTTTTTATGAGTCATTTGTTAGAATTTTTTTTCTCCATAGGACCAGCAAAACTGTCCACTTAACAATAGGGATTAAGTTAATTTTCTTAACATTTTTCTGAAATAATCACTTTAATTGCTATTTCCATTTAAGTTTCATAATAGCTGTAGGCTCAGATCTACAGAATTTAGTGCGAATGAAATCAGCAGGGTTCCCCAGAAATGATCTCAGAATTTTTAGGTGCTATTATTTCTCAAGAACTTAGAAGAATGAGGAATTCCATAGTAAATATTCAATTTAAAATGACAAGCTGAGAAGTCTTATCTTTTTATTAGATCCAGTCAACACTAATTATTTTCTAAGTAGAATCTGAGAGGTACAAAACAGCTTTTTTTTTTCTTTTTTACCCTGTGTTCATTTTCCAAATTCCATTTGACAATTCATTAATGAGATCGCACTGCAAAGAAAGAAATGTGAACCGACGCATTGTGCAAGGTTGCTAATCCCGGGGTGAGAGTCAAAAGGAAATTTGTTGGGCTGTTATAGCCCAGGCCTGTGAGAATATTTGTCGTTTGAGATTATGGGCTTGGAAGAAATAAAGTTTGACAACCTGATACGTTTCATTTGCATGCTTAGTGAGTCTCTCAGGAGAGGAGTAGAAACCAACCAAACCTTCGAAACAGTTGTGTTTGCATTTAAACAAATATTGACTGAAATATTGAGTGAGCTCCAAAATAGTATAGAAAGTCCAGAGTGTCCTTCAAGTATTTGTAGACTATTAGAATTCTACTAATTCAGTTATGTGTGTCAACAGCATCTGGAAACGAGGAGGGGCAGGCACACCGCATTTGTACATCTAAGCACAGAAATAAAAGGTGAAAGGTTAAAGTCAAAAAACTTTGGTTTTTAAACTTCTAACTTAACTTCAAAGCTAAAAACTTTGAAAAGTTTTCTGGGCAGTAAATCTACCTTGGGCCTCAAGTTTCCAGAGGACACGGTTCAGTGACACTTCTCTTTCAGGAGAAAAGAGAGGAAAGACATTGTAGAAGCAACGTGGCAGCTGGGTCTCTGGCTTCCTCCGTTACTCCACCTCCTGTGAATCTGCTGACACATCCAATAACTAGGGGAGCAGAGGGGAGTATCTACAGCATATTCTGTTTAGAGAAATACCGCAAGTGCTCAACTGGAGAAAATGAAAAGATAGGAAGAACACATTTGAGACATCCATAATATATCTTAAACGGAATTTGACGTATCAGTGGTATATTCCATAGAACAAGACAAGAATTTCCGACCATCTCCTTCGGCGAGTGTCATTCTTGGGATGTCAGATATCCCTGCTTAGATTTTACTAACTACTTGTTCCCTTAACCTCTGTCCATAGTGTACATGGTTGCACTCAAACCAATTGGTCATTTTGAAAGAAGAAATCCAGCTTTTAGGACTATTTGGATTTTTAATTTGTCTATTTTTCCAAACATCTTAGCCAAAACAAGTTTCTAGGAAACCGTCTCTCACTTCTAATCACCTACCTTAAATTGCATTGCTGTCATTAATTTCTATTCCTTTAATACTCGAGCCACTTATTTCTGACTTTCTTCTATGGAAATCGTAACGTAAAAGGATCCTTTAAGCACTCCATAAATACAACACAAGGCACTGTTCCATAGCAAAGAATCTCCCTCCTCTAAGTATTTTGCCTTGTCTGTAGCTTAAGCAATATCAACTCCCAGCTGTGCGCTGACAAGAGAAATCAGAAAACTCTTCTGCGATGCACCAATATGCCCAGAAACCCCTGAGCCACACAGCAGGCACATCCAAACCACGTACTGCGTTAATCAGTACCACATTTCTGGACTGAACACTTCTTTGCTGACTAAGTTCCACTGCTATTTAGCAAATAAAATCCAGTAGGCGATCAGAACCAGATTATATACACGGAATATTTATGATTTGTTTAGCTTTCATTTTTTCTAAAACTCCGGAGCAGATACTATTACTTTAAAAAGATGAAAAGAAACCAATTCTAATAAAATTTAGCTCTCGGTGATGGTAGTTTAGTGCACTAAATAAACAGTTCCCCCTCCCAATTAAGCCTTGTCTGTAGACACATAAAGCTCGACGTGGAGGGAACACACAGCAGCAGACAGAAGGACACGGCTAATTCGCTAAATCTAGTCAGAGAAGCTATTCCCTTTGCCAGCCACTTCAAGTTGTTCCTACAATACCTGATGCAGTCCTAGGGTCTTGATTTTTACCAGTTCAAATAAGATCTAAAGCTTTCTTAGTCTTTCTCTGTTCAGAACTTCAATATCACTTAAGCTCCAGCCTAAAAGACCCCGTCCTTCCACAGGAGTTAGAGCACATAAAGTTTCATGAATTTATTGGGACAATTCAAATGTACTAGAAACGACTTACATGCATGTTTGCAAAAATCACAGACTTACTAGAGCTCTTCAGAAAGTGGGAAATGGAGGTAAAATAAGAGGCAGAAATTCTCCCCTTTTACTCTGCTCTTGTGAGACCTCACCTCAAATACTGCGTCCAGTTTTGGTGCCCCCACCATAAGAGGGACGTGGATCTGTTGGAGCATGTTCAGAGGAGGCCACAAGGATGACCCAGGGGCTGGAGCAGCTCTGCTACGAGGACAGGCTGCGGGAGCTGGGATTGTTCAGTCTGGAGAAGAGAAGACTTCGGGGGGACCTAATAGCTGCCTTCCAATACCTGAAGGGAACCTACAGGAAGGCTGGGGAGGGACTTTTTACAAGAGGGTCCAGCGATAGGACAAGGGGAAATGGGTTTAAGTTGAAGGAGAATGGATTTAGATTAGATCTTAAGAAGAAATTCTTCAGTACGAGGGTGGCAAGACTCTGGAATAAATTGCCCAGAGATGTTGTGGCTGCCCCCTCCCTGGAGGTGTTCAAGGCCAGGTTGGACAGAGCCTTGAGTATCCTGATCTAGTTGAGAGGCGTCCCTGCCCATGACAGGGAGGTTGGACTAGATGATCTCTGAGGTCCCTTCCAGCCTAGGCCAGTCTATGATTCTAGGATTCATGCCAAGGAAGTAAGCCCCATCGGTTCTTAACGAGCTTCTGGTTTTACAGCACCACGTGAGTTGAAGCGGGTTTCCAAAAGGTTAAGCGTTTGCTACTGGTCTATTAAGTTTAATGACATTCTTTATCTCCTCAAAGACCTGAGTTCCTAGATCTACCAGGGGAAAAAAAAAAACCACAACAAACAAGAAAACCAGCTTCCTTGGAAAGCAGTTCAGCTGCTTGGGCACACATCCGTGTTTCAGATTCCAAGCAAGGCCCCCACTGAAGCCCACAAGGTCAATCAGAGCCAAGGTGGGCAGACCCTACCCTTTGGCTACACAAAAGTCTCAACGAATGAACGTACAAACGATCTTCCTTGGTTCATGCTTGTAGCGTACGACAGCAACTCAAGGTAATCAGGCACGTAATTATGTTTGTACTTTGTGTCTTTGTAGTTCATAGGGCTGCGTGGCGTAGAAGAATTTACAGCTTCGCAATAACAGTGCATATCTGTAGACGCTACTTCACATTTTCCATTAGAGCATCCCTCTGTATCTCTAGGCAATATGGAATGAATCCTGGTGTCATAACATCGACAGGCGGTTCTCGGAGTCAGGAAAGATCTCGATGACCTCATGTCCCTGGGCTGCACTGTATCCAAATGACACACCTACTAGTTACACACTCCCTCGGCACGAGCTCTTATGTACCGCAGTCATTCCTAAGAGTTAGGACCCAAAAATGCAGAAGGAAACCCAAACCATTGAATTGTAAGAGAGGGCTCACACGCAGAAATAATACCATGCGTCCACAACCCCCAAAAGCAAGGTCGCCATCAAAAGCACGAGGACCCTGGCTCCATGGCACTGGGATCGCGTGTCATTTGGTATTAACTTTCTGCATCATCAGGGCAGCTAGCCAAGATGTCACTAGACAATATCTCAGCAGTCAAGGAATTTGTGAAACTTGAGCGTTCATAAAAAGACCGGAGAAAAAAAACCACCACCAAAACAACCTCTTTGATAGGTGTCACATTGTGTCACGGCCTGACCAAAGGCTGGTTTCTTGGGATCATTTTGGAAACCATCAGCCTTACCCCACAGTTTGAGGCTTCTCTCCTAGAAAAGTGAAGGATCCTGCTGAGAAACTGGTTTTGTGCGTCCTACTGCTGAAAAGCTCTTAGACCTACAGCCTTTTAAGAAAGGTGGTGTCACAGAAGAGTGTTTTAGACCACTTACAGAATCACTGTCAAAGGTATTAATAGAAGTGATTTTAATATGAATTAACAGAGTTCGATGGCAAGATTCACTCTATTACTACGTGGAAGAAACAGACAAAGAAAAACCGAGTTAGAATCAATTTAGAACTATTTACCCAGACCTCAGAAACGTGCAAAAAAGGTGAGGGTCAGAATGGACCCCTTTTCCTTTCTAAACTCCTTTTCCAGGTGCAGCTAGATTCAGACACAGTCCCAGATTTGGTCAGAGGTTTATGGCTAATGGAATTGACCACGTGGATTTCCACCGGGTGCGAATAAGGGGTCTCTCCACCCAGGGTAAGGAAGCTTCTTTCAGTCTCAGGTGAGGAATCTCAAACCTTGATGCTAAAGAGGCTCTTTCCATCCAGACATCTGGTAGTAGTTTGCTCTGAAGTTCAAACCCTGGGATTCCAAAAGCAGAGGCTCAGGCATCAAATATTATAAAAAGAAACCATTGAATAGAGGGGTACTGGCCTGGCTCCAGCCTTCGCCTCCTTTGGAGCCTCGACCAAGCTGCTGCTGGTTGGGTTGGGAGGGGTCGAGGGCACCCGTCACCCTCCCCCTGGCAAGCACAGTCACTTTATCAGCTCCCAGCGTGGCAGTACCTCTTGCCTCTGTGTCATAAACATGCGGCATGCTGCAGAGCAGTGCTAAGAGTCCGATTATTTGATAAGCTGTTAAGTGCCCAATTAATATTTACACACTCTGTTGGCATGCTTGCAGATCCATGGTAAGCTGATAGCTTTTAGTCCAATTTATTACTATTTTTACATTATTAGAGGATTCCTCATGATGACGAGGGAGGATTTGCTTAGTTACGTACCAAAGCTGTAGATATAAAATGATTCTAAGTAATAGCTCTAACAATATTATGCTTCACAAAATCACAGCTGGATGAAGCGTTGAAGTTCCTGTTGCTGTCAGTGACCACCTGAAAAAGGATTATTCTGTATTTATGCAAAAGATTAGGGAAATGTGTAATGAAAGAGGTATCTTACACTGGGTGATAAAGGCCTCTTACTGCACATCCAGTCGGAGGCACCTGTATTCAAGAATACAGTAATGCCTCCAGGTACACTGGTGAGGTTTCAACAGATACTTTTTCCATCACTTTCACTTCTGCATAAACTGTCACAGACTCAGAAAAGATAAAAACTGTGCCAGAATCACCACGTGAAATTAGACAGCTTTGAGGCCTGGTAGATCCCGAAGATCAAAGCTAAAAGCAAGATCCACAACTGTCTGTGCTCCCAAGAATGCTGATCTCACGGGGCAGCAATAATATCGCGGTGGACAGTACTCCAAAGCAGTTTAGAGTCTGCTTGGAGATTTTGTAATTCCTCACATATCGTTTCTAACTTCCTATTCTTTCACATGAAATACTTTTAGTAAATCAAAGCTGAAAACAATGCCAAAGTTTGCCTTAATCCCAGCCTCCAGAATATCATACGATTTAAGGTCATTCTTAGTCCGTCGCTGTTCCTTCAGAAACATCTGGACATTGAACCAGTCACAAGTCACGGCACTTCTCTCCCCGCTACCGGTACCTAAACCGGTGAGAAAGCTGACATGGCAAAGATGCTGCGGCTTGGATTGCTGACAGAAGGAGATCTTTCCTGCTTAGCAGTCCTCACAGATGTGCAGAGAAAGGGCAGTTTGGCTCCCCACAAAAAAACAGAACAGCTCTTGAGTAATGCGCCGTCTTCATTTTAGCGCTCTCGGCGTGCCCAGTTCTTAACACGCTTTTTCAGCTTTTCCTTTAAGTTTTCATGCACCATCTAAGTACTCTGCCAGAGAACAAACCGCTCAGAGGGTAAAGGAAGCGAACTGTTTTTCTAGTTTCACTGGAATATATTCCCACAAAGACCTCCAGGGCCAGAGAAAGGGCCAAAACGAGACAAAACCAATCCTAATGATTTACTTCCCACAAAGCATACCTCGTGCTCTGTGGCCTCGTTGTGCTGAAGCATCTTTTAGGCTGTCTCAAAGCACAACTTTTATTGCAGATAAAACCTGAGTTTAGAAAAGAACTATAAAATATCCAAGATGGAGACAGCAGGAAGCACGCCTCTCACTGAATGCTTCTATTTTCCATTTGTGGTCTGTGGCCAACTATATGACTAAAGGAAAAATACACCATTTTTCCTATTAAAATTTATGCCTTTTACCAAGGATTTTATACCGTGTTTGAGTGTCAAAGAGGAAGGACATTCAGAGATTAGCAACATGCACATCTCCTTACACACTGACAAACTCCAGCTTGGTTAGATTGATCACAGAAGTAGCTTTAGTCTTTGGGGGTAGTATGAAACAGGAAAAGTATTTCCTTCCTCTAGTTCCTGAGAGCTGACTTCCTTCATGAGGCAAAAGAGATTTCGTACGGCCGGCCATGGAAGCAGCTCTCCTGCCCTACATAACCATCCTGACTGAAAATACATAAGAGAGGAGAAAAAAGGGGGTAAAAAAAAAAAAAAAAAGCAGAACATGCCAATTCACCCTGTCGCCTGCTGAAGGAGAAAAAGGCAGTGACGACTTCCACTAAGCTCTGGAAGCTAGGAATAATTTTAATTTTCAAGCTTTTTCTGACCCTTCCTGTGCAAATCGGCCCTCAGACAGACAGAGCCTCTAAGGAGTTTGACACGTGGGAGAATCGGACTCTGCGTCGGGGTTAATGGAGTTCGTGTGATTCCCCTTGGATTTGACTCC
Source organism: Apaloderma vittatum (assembly GCF_000703405.1). Taxonomy (NCBI): domain Eukaryota; kingdom Metazoa; phylum Chordata; class Aves; order Trogoniformes; family Trogonidae; genus Apaloderma; species Apaloderma vittatum. Next base: position 3,814 of record NW_009713443.1, on the reverse strand, counting down.
AGTGAGTCTGGCAGTCTGCACAAACAAGGCAGTCTGAAGGCAGCAGAAGAGATAAGAAGAAAGCACAACGTCTAAAAGGAACTCCTGAGACACTTCCTTTTTATTTCCCTTCCTAAGTCTCCTCTCTTGGGCTGGCCTGGAAAGAAGCATATCTTGCTGTGAGTAGAAAAAGAAAACATGGAGGTTTAAAGCAAAAATATAAACTCGAAACATTAACAGCACTGCGTAACAAGCAGTTAGACACTAAGAAGAGATACAAATATTACTCCTGACTGGGATGCTGCCCAAGATGGACGTTTGGGGCTGAGGTTTCCCAGTTCTGCGAGAAGTCTTTGCCCATCGAAGTCACACAGCCCAGAGCCAAAGTTCTTCATGCACAGTTACGGAATTGTTCCAGACCTCTGAGATCATCAAGTCCAGGTGCATCTCTTTTTTTTAATTACAAAATCGAAGCCATTTTAGCCTTTCAGGAAACACAGAGCACGCTCACTTCACGCGACTTCTAGACCGAGTGTGAATTTCAAAAGCGAGATGTTCCCAACATGCTTTCTGCAAAAAATGATCTGCACACCCAGCGCTTTTCTCCGACACAATGAAGAATCCCGCTGTGGAGGACGGTCACATCACGGCGGTGGCAAGTGCTGGGCACAGTCACACCAAGTGATCACAGATCTCCTATTCCAGGAGGCAGTGAGCACAACGGTAGTAATTTTACTGCCAGTTTACTACCGGACTCTTATGTGGAGGATGAAATAAACTGTGTAATATTTGGATCACAAACCCGGGGTTATCACGGAAGGCTGCCTATACTTAATGGTTGTCTATAGCCATAGACTCTTACGGTACAATATGCAGAACATGTAGATTTTTATAGTACGTGTAATCCTATTTCTGGTTTTAATTCATTTTTTTCCCGAAGTACTATGAGCATGATGTTAAACAACCTGTTCAGCAGCAATTTAAGTGTAAGACAACAGGCCTGTATTTTTTTTTTTTAAACTCTCACCCATAGGAACAAGACAAGCAGCAACAAAGGTATGATCCTGAAAGGCAAAATTATACTATTTTAGACCATCCAGTTACTTCAAAGTGAAATATTTGAAGTTATAGCAGACCATACTACTACAATTACACAGCAGGTAATTGTGGAGATGACTGCTTTTATAGCTCCTGGCAAAAGTAGAAGGAATTGGCAATAATTAGCAGTGGGCCTTATTCGGAAACAGCAAAGCACATTTTCTTTCTGGTGAGCAGCTGAATTCTTAATGTTTGCAAAGTATACCCAGATCTATCAATAGAAAGCGCACGCAAGGCGGAAAACACATCACCACCCACGCGTTATACAGATCTGCATCACTTTTCCTCCTTTGAAACCTGGTCTGGGTTAAGAACTACCTACAACTTTGATGTAAAGCAAATAATCGTCCTGCTCAAAACACAGGCTGCTTTGGGGCTTTGAAGATGTGCGGTGGTAAAGAGCGGGAAGTCACAAATGATTTCCCTGGGAAACGTATGATTCCATAGAGCTCCTATCATGGCTCAGACATCTAGTCCTGGCTCTTCTGATTACGTTGTGAAAGGATGTGAAACCTCAGAAGTAGGAGCTCTTGTATATTTTCACATGTTGTGAGCACAATGAATGGGGCTGCTCCCAGGGGCAAATCTCGGAGCATGCTTATTGCTAGAATCAGAATGCACTGAACCCAGGGTTTGATCTATTAAAATAGACTATTTACAGCTAAGGTTTCCTTTTGGAAGAAACTTCCCTTCTGAAATCTCTTTTTTGTTTTTTTTGTTGGTTTTTTTTTTCATGGCGTTTGATAGTCCATGTGTGCTTACATGAGGATGCACCAGATGTTATGGGTTTGGTGCTAAATAGCAAAAGCTGATATAACCGATATCACAGAATCGCAGACTGGTTCAGGTTGTAAGAGACCTTGAAGATCATCTCGTTCCACCTCCCTGCTGTGGGCAGGGACACCTCTCTGCCACCAGCCCAGGTGGCTCCAAGCCCCGTCCAACCTGGCCTGGGACACTTCCAGGGATGGGGCATCCACACCCTCCCTGGGCAACCTGTGCCAGGGCTTCACCACTCTCGAGGTGACGAATTTCTTCCTTATGCCTAATCTAAATCTACCCTCTTGCAGTTTCAAGTTATTGCCCCTTGTCTTATCACTACAGGCCCCTGTAAATAATAATATAATATTCTATTCTATGATTCTCTGATAACCTGTTTTCCCTTGAACACACAGTTCTTAGCCAGAGTGAACCAGCAAAACTTAGCTGAGGAACCCACCCTCCCAGTTTGTAGAGACCCAAGTATTTTCAGGACTTCACCAACAAAAATTTGCATTTCTGATGCCGTAGTAAATAAATTGAATGAAAAAATAACATTCAGGGAGAAACAACACTCGACTGCCTACCTTTAGGAGCTGACATGTAAGAAAATGTATTCTTACAGCTTTCTAGGCACACAGACTCCATGCTTTTACATCCCTTACTTAATTTTACCCTGTTCTACTTAAGTTTTCATTGTCCACCTCTCAAAGCATCTAAACATCATTGCAGCATCCTCCTGCTCAGTGCCTCCTAGCTATACCCAGCCACGTCACAGCTGCTGCCTGTTATCCCTGCATTTCTGGCAAGTGTCTGTATTGATGCGGCGGCTTTTGTCCCATAATACCAGTGCTACAAAAGCACTTTTTAATCAAAATGTCTTTTGAGAATCCCTTCTTATCCTAGCACCTGAAATCACTTGAAACTAATATTACACATATATTTATAATGTTCTGTTCTAAGCTTGTCCTTTAAAAAAAAAAATCTAGGTGGTGCTAGAAAAAAAACAAAACAAGTAACTTCTCTAGTGTAAGCAGGAGCTAGGGGTTCATTCCAGGCCATATGAAAGGTGAAAGAGTACATTAGCTCTTTTCAAGGCAAAAATAAAGATCATGTGAGCAATGTGCCAACTTTCCATAGATAACCAATAGACAGCAATTTGACTTCCTAATTGCATTTCTGTTTTTCCAAGGGCAGAGGATAGAGAAGAGCTTCAGGGAAATGAAACTGCCCAATTACAAGTATCAGCAGGATTGTATTTGCTATATCTGCCCTGAGAAACATGACTTTTTCTTTCTAAGTACAGAAATCTCAGCAGATACCTCAGGATCACTTGTTAGGCTAAGGGGTGCCACGTGAATTTTCTGGAGCCGACAGATCCTTGTATTAAAAGGCAGAGTGTATTTCATCACAGAATGGCTTAGGTTGGAAGGGACCTTAGAGATCATCCCATCCTTTTCATGGCTGAGATGAAGTTCATTGTATTATACTAAGCACAAACTACTGTAGATGGTGTTTTATACCTCATATCTACATCTTTTTAACATGCATAGGAATGTTTCACTGTACCCTGCGTCCCTCTTTAATTTGTCCAAAATCTGACCAATTTTTTTGTTGCTTTTCTGCAACAGGTGATGAACAACCATCTATTCTCAAAATACAAGAGCTGCTTTTAGCGTGTTGCTTATTGCATGTCATTTCTTTGTGTCCACTGCTACATCTCAGCCAGTCAATAGAACCTAGGCTGGTTTGCAAAACTTCTTCTACACATATTTTTCACTTGTAGTCTCTCAACTAAAACTGCGTAGTTTCCCTGGCTTCTGTTTAACTCGGGAAGCGGAACCAATAATGAGCACTTTTACAGGCAAAAGAATTATCTGAGTTGGAGTGCCAATAGTTTCATAAACCTCATATCATTCTAGGGATTGCTCCCTATCATTTCTTGTATGAGAATCATAGAATCCTAGAACAATTCAGG
>NW_009713442.1:25776-31193 GCF_000703405.1 Apaloderma vittatum | reverse complement strand
GAGAGAGTGGCTGTGTGGGTACCTGGCTTCCAGCCAGGGTTAAACCACGACAAGTAATAATAGTGAATGTTCCATTTATCTGCAGATTTTTTTTCCCTTTATAATGTTGTAAAGAGGCAAACACTGTTAGCTAAAACATTTTTTTCCTAAAATACTTAATCCAGTTCTAAAAACTTAATAGCAAGAATATGCCTGATTCCATTCAAATCAAGTTTGAAAACCTTTAGAAAATTCAATTCACTTTGACCTGCCCTGTAATAAGAAACAATTCAATCTACTCCATTTTGTATTGTTTCTTTTCTTAATGTTGACAAATTTCAAATGACTTGGGTTTTATCTATCTTAGAGAACATGCTACTTTTAAGTTTTCTCTCACTAATATTAAGGAATTTCAATATTTCCAGGGGCACCAATAAATTTCAACGACACCTCAGCACAGGTAATGAGTTCTGTATTCATAGCAACTAAGGTCATTATAGGATACACTATGTTACAAAGTAAGATAAAATATATGATATTCTGTATTCTTTTTTATATATACACAAACTCATATTTTTTCACTTGCCCTATAGTAACCATCAGAAGTAAGACTACAGGAGCTGACAGATGTAGCTCAAGTTTTGTACTTAAAACAATTTGAAATATTAATACCTGAGGCTTCTTCACCAAAAGAGACTCAGCTCTATCTTTTATATCTAGGAGTATTTGATTTGTGCCATGCACCAAGTTTTCTATATAATGGCAGCTGAAGCTGTGAATATGTGGAAGTTAATTACACTTCAGAGTTTATTAACTGGATTTTCTAATTTTTTTAAAGCAGCAACCTTAGATTTTTCCAATGCGTATGCAATACCTGTGGCATATTCGTCATTATGCACCATATATTTCAAATATTTTTATTGTTTTTAAGTTAGAGGGTCCTATAATCTCACCCATATATTACAGGCCAGAGAATTTTACTCAAGAACTTTATGAAAACACAGACCTCCAACCTGAGCACATGCAAATATTTTAGAAAGACATCCGTGGTGGAAATATGAAAAGTACTTAATGTTTAGATTTGTATAGATTGACTTATTCATGTTATGTAAGGTATACACCAACAGACCTTTAAAATACATGAAGAGAGTATTTCAGAAGATGAACCACATAAACCAGCAGACAAAAAGAAAACCTCTGCAACTAGACAGTAGAAAGTACTGCAAACACGCCAAAAGAGTTTAGGTATTTTTCTTTCTAGGTGTCTGAGAAGTACAAGCCTGAATTCATGGCTTCTTCCCTAAGTCACGGAAAGGAGTCCTTTTGAAAGTCTGAGCAGGGCTGAAGGTTGACCAGGCCAAAGGAGAACTCTCTGTTCTCATTTGAGAGTATGGAGGAGCGTTTCTCATGCTCCCACTTAAGTGCTCTTACCGTAAAGTAACACTTAGTCTGTTACTCTTCCTCTAGCACAATAAATATTTATTATTCCATGGTGAGAGAGGATTTAAGTTTCTATTTTTTGCATTTAAATACTCAGAAACAAGACATGCTATTTTAGAGCTTTTCTCATCTCCATTGCCTTTCCCCATTTTGTTTGAAAACTGCAACGTGGTGATGGATCTGATGCATTACTTGGTAAATTGTTGTAATACTTTATTTCTTAACCAAGAATTTGAGCTTTCTCTGTAACTTAAATTTGCCTTGTTTCTATATGCTGGCGTTGCTTTTTGGAAGGAGATACAAACTAGAATTTCTTCTTGTAGGAAATAATACAACTTTTCTTGTCGAAACAAACAGAATTTTTTAGTCAGTTTGACATTAAATCTGCATCTGCTAAATCAGTGCTCACATATCAACCTATGGAAGATGCAGCACAGTGTCAGAATAAAGCATTTTTATTTGCCTGACAACAAAGTGAAAACATCTTGTATTTCTTTAAAAAAATTTGATATTATTATTTCTCACAACTCTTAAATTATTATTTCACTCTAGAGGATGTATTGTATTTTAATGTACACATAACTTAATTGAGAAATAACTACTAAACGAAGTAACAAATAAGTAAAATATAATTAGAATAAAACTAGCACATAGCTACACAGATTTTCCTGCCTGATTACCTTAATTATAGATTATTTCCTAAAAACTTAGAATGGATTCTTGAGTTTGGATATTTATTCTTTCATACTTCCTAGTTTGGAGAGGTAACTAACCTACCTGAATATTGCAACACAGGGTTTTATTACAAAATTTTATTTAAGCTAGTTTTTCTATCTGAATTATAACTAAGAATACCAACCTGACACAGTAACTCACATGAATTCTGATGGCACGCTTTGTTCTCTACTGATTTATTGTGTGAATTTGATAAATTCTAGCAGTCAAGGAAGTGAAAAACTGCCCCTGTTGGCTAAAGCCAAGAACAGTTCAGATGTGCTAAATCAGGTTCTCCAAACAGCTGTGCCAGTGTTCCTCTGTCCAAAACTTCTAGTTGAGTCTTGGGTCTTTACTGAATAGGCTGCCAGCTGCACAAAGTAATGCCAGATTATATGGAATATAAAAAAAATATCTACTTGAACTTATATTTAGACCAGCAAACATGATGTCTTTGTGTCCCAGGGTCAGATTTAAGCCTGGAGCTCTAAAAATATATCCTGCTGTATTAACCAGTTGTGTCATCTAGCTCTTTTTAAGGTAATCTTATTACATAATGAATTACGATGAGAGATTTTAGCACTGCTGTATTTAAGTAATCCCTCTAAGCAGTTGGATATTAAATGAAAATATTTCTGCTGCACCTGGCCCAAATGTTAAAACATCATACTTTTTTACACACACATGAATTCAAAATCATTACCTAAATTTACCAGGATGATTCACATAAGAGGCTAAATCTTAAACATTTTCAATAATATCTTCCAAATAAATTCACTCAGGTCTCAAAGTTAATAAAACTGAAGAATACACTTGCCTTATCCTAGATGTTAAGGAGAAACAGGTATATTTCAAATTTTATAAACTGGAAAGTCCTTCCTTTAGATTATTATCACTTAGTTGTAATTTAAACACCAGGTTTCCACTAACAGCCCATTGGGTGTGATGAAAGAACAAAGATTTATAAAAAAACCTGTTCAGCTGACATCTGATATTAGCACCTGGAGTGAAAAACAAAAACAAAAACAAAAACAAAACCCACAAAACAAAAACACCAAAACCACAACAAAACTAACCCAATAACAAATAAAAACAACCTCCTGGCTTATTTAACAGGAAACACTTCAAAGGGCCTTGAAACCTATTCAGCAAATGAACTGAAAAAGAAAGAAGAAAATTACAGCATTAGCATGAAAATGCTGCAACTGCAAGACACACAATTATGGTAATTTGAGAAATAAAAGAACTTGAGGTTCCTTCTGAGACAAGGACTCAGAGGTGAATCCTTCACAACAGCCAGGAGGCTTGCACTTGATAAGCAGTTGCTACTGGAGGCTCTAGATTAGGTGTTCTCTCACAGATGTTTGTGGATGGAAGAAGAGGAAGGAATAATTATTAACCATAAAAAAGTAATTTATTAAATAAAGTAGAGAATGACTCAGCATTGAATGACTAGTCTCTGAGAGACAGATTCTGTGCAAGATTACCATTAGAGACAAAGAAGTATGAATGGTGAAACAGTGCATCATTCACAGCAAGGAAGTTAAATTCACAGCTGAAGGACAGCTGCTAGGAAGTGGGAATATCTGACCAGCCAAGAGGTTGCCCCTCACTGTGCAAAGACAGTGACAGTGGGCAGCACACCTTCTCCTTGCCAAAGCCTAGCCAGCACTAAGGACAGAGTAATACGCACATAAGTGTGCTCAAAGGCACAACGCAGTATCAGATTGTCCCATTGATGTTGAGCACAGCGTCTTAATGGATTTGAGAGCTCAAGTTGGTAGGTTTTCTTGCACAAGGAAACAGCAATACTGATGCATGTTTATACACACGTGTGCAAACACATATATGTAAAAATATAGTGTGGAATTATTTAGATTCAAAATTACATGCAAACCACACACTATTTCTGTCTGATTTCTTCTGCCTCATTTCTGTCTTTAAGGCTTTCAGACAAAGTGCTCTTTCCCAGGCAACAAATCCTGATGTATAGTCAGGCTAAAATGCCTGATGACAGGCTATAACTGCTGGTGACATCAAGAGGAAATATGGGTCAGGTTTGTAGAACTTTAAAACTTTAAACAGGTCTCTCATTAATAAAGTGAATGCATGGTTCTGAGGCTAAGGAGGGAAAAATAAGCTACAGTGAGCTTTTGGCCATTCACCAATCATCTAGTTGATGCACTGTGATCTCAGTGCAAGGGTGCTAATTAGGAGCCACCAGCAAGCCATGGTGCTCCTGCCATGCATTTTTTCATCTATCTTAAATAAGCTGAGAAAAGCTTCAGTGGTTTTCATGTCACTCAGGTGTTTCCCTCACAACAGCAGATATCTCAGCGGGAGAGCTAGAATAAGTATTTCAGCTGCCCTTGAAGCAGCATAAACCCTGAGCATGCCTCAGTATCTAAGGTGTTCGAAAGAATATCAGCCCAATCTCTAAAATAAAATAGTCTAAGAGGAGGAGCCAGAACATTAAGGAGTGGCTAAAAGCCTCAGGGTATTATTGGAAATGTAAGTTAGAAATGCAAGTTGAATGCTGATCATCTCCTGCACTGGCTGATTTTTTCTCTTAGATGACCCAAAGGGAGAGAGTAGGATTCTCTAATTTAACAAGAAGATATCCACATCAAAGGCTGCACTAAATTTTGAGCTCACAGGGGAATCAGAGAGGTATCCTCTTTGTAGTTTGGCAACATGTATGCTGAATTAAATGCAAACTATGATAAAAATATTAAATGAGCTAAATTCGGGCTATGTGGATGAATAATAGAAATACAAGGAAACAACATGAATGCATCTGTATGTTTTAAGTAATATTTTGATATCTCTTTTTATGGGCCTCAAGCAAATTGTCCTTTTGCTGCTGTGTTACTTCTATGTAAATTACTTCCATTTTGCAAGGGAAGATGAAGGCAAACTTGCTTATGAACATTCTGCACCAGCCCAGGCTGTCCACAATCCAGCATCAGAGACACCAGACTCGTCAGAAGAAAGGGGCTATTAGTTTCCTTGCACTGATGTGTAAAACGAGAATAACTTGCATCTGAAAGCAGCCACAGGGGAGGATCCTCATGCCACTCTTCCCTGGTGTGATGCAACCTATTAAGTATTTAGTATGTGTGTTAAATAAGTGGACAAGAAATATTTTCTCATGTTGAAATACTTACCAGAAGCATAGCAGAAATGTCTCCAAGACAAACAATCTAGAGGCTTTGAGGAGGAAATATTTAATGAACAGATGGTGGCAGGTAATTCTTTTTAATTATTTCACATTAGAGTTTCCA
>NW_009713442.1:0-25745 GCF_000703405.1 Apaloderma vittatum | reverse complement strand
CTTTTGTCAGGAAGATTAAATTGACAATTGAAGTTAAGAGAAAGTTATAAATTTTTTACTTCAGGAAGCAGAAAAAATAATTTTGGAATTCAGCTCATTGCAATATTGAAAATCACAACTTGCTCAGCATGTATGTTCTGCTAGGTCAAAACCAGTTCAAGTTCACTTACTTTTAGGTACCTTTTTGTGCCTAGTATCGCTTGACACCACAGAGAATAGGAATAAGTATCTTATTCCTGCACCAATCAACATCTGATGATAAAACTACATGTGATTATAAAATACTATGCCTCTTTCAAGGGAAAAAAAATACAGTGAAACAATTCTAATGCATATTTTAGAAGCACACTGATAAATATAATTTAAATATACACACAATTGTAACAAAGAGATTCTGCCCCGTGGGATCATTATTTTATATCTTAGAGAAGGTAAAATGCAATGTAACGCACTTAAAACAGTGTTTGTTTTACCAAAGTATGATAAAAGATGTCTAGGAACATTTGCAAAAATTTACTTGCATGCAGATTGCTAGGGGCTTGACCCAGACTACAAAGAAGAAATAAATCTGTATTATATTGCACTTGATTTTAGTAACTCATTAATCTCTTACACAAAATACAGAAAATCTGTTACAGATTGCAGTTATCTACACACGAATAGAATCTAGAGATAAAATATTTGGAGTGAACAGTAAATGTTTTACAGGAAAACAGTAATCAAGTCATGATATAGATGAGATTTTTAAATAATGTTTTCTGCAATCAATACTAGCTTCCTCCAAAACAAGAGCAATGGGGACTACTCTGATGTGGAATTCCAGCTTTCAGATATCTACTCGTTGGCACAACCCCCCTGTACCCTCACCCTGAAATCTCTGAAAACATGTATGTAAATGGTGATTTTCTTTTTTCAGTTATGAGGTACTAGGGTTGAAAGTCAGATATTTTGATGAAAAAATTGTCAAAAATTAAACAAAATTTTACCTTGTTATGTTTCTGAAATTACACACAACTGGAGGAAGAGAGTGATAAAGTAAACCGTCCTGGATGTCTCCTATCTATCTAACAAAACATAACAAATCGCACATAAACACATCTACAAACAAAAAGAAAAAATATTTCTTTGTAAACTTTGATTTAATCATTTGAATTATGTGATGAAGTGAAATTTGGCACAAAATGTCATCACTAAGTAAAAAAGCTAAGTACAAATGGGAGACAGAGAACATCTGAGTACAACACATTTGAGTACAACACAAGTTGTAGAAGGAGAGGAGAAAACATTAGTAATCTTTTTCTAGATAATGCAGAGAGGAAATAAATCCAATATTTTTAAGGACTGTTAACTTAGGTCAGACAATGCACAAAATGAACAACAAAAATGATTTTTTACTATTTTTTTTTTATAAACCAGTCCAAAGCATACAGATATTAATTCATGAACTATGTGTTCCTGGTATCAATGATTTATAAATCACTGCCAAGGGATAAAATTAATTTTATTACATACACTTTCTTGCTTTAACTTCAGTCTTCCAGAATTTAGCCAATAATAGGCATGTGAAGGTCTCATACAGCCAAGAATCAATAAAATTAGAGAACAAACAAAAGAAGAACCATAATGTCCAGACTGCCAGAAAAACATTCACTTTTCCCTTTACTTTGACATTTACACTGGCCTGAAGCCCAGAAATAGCAATATGCAATCCAGCACCTGTGACAAGTCTAAGACTGATATCTTTTGACTTGTCAGGATATAAACAGAGAACAGAAAAGGAAGACCAAGAGCTTTCTAATAGAAGTAGGTCCAATTTTATCTGTTCAAAGTCATAGTTTTTAATGGTACTATAATACTCAGTTCAAAAACAGGTTTATACACTTTTAAAGGCTTTTTTTGGGCACCATTAATAAACTTCATTTCTCCGTGGCTTGCACATCACATTTCAGAACACACCTACAGACAACAGAAGATTTTAAAAAATAAAACCCAGAATATTTTAAAAAATTCTTAGGGCTCAGTCCTGCACTTCTTAAGTACAAAGGCATAAACTCCACTCACTGTGCTGAATCAGTCCCTACAGTGTTTCTGCACTAACTGGGGACCAATTTATTTATTTATTTGTCTTTTATAGATCTGACATTGTAAGACAGGGAAAAGGTTTTGTTGGCTCCTGCTTGTAATGACACACACAAATCACTTCTAGCTGAGCACTCTGAAGATTTACCTCTTTGCTTAATGTCTAAGTGGGCAAACATAAAGATAAATCCCAAGTGGGGCCCAGTGCAGAAAATCATGTTAGTGTGCACACAAAGGAACAAATGCAGAGCTTGGAAACACTGATTGGCAGGTAATCCATGGAGTGGACCAGTGTTTGACCTGGAGTTGTGCAGTGAAATATGGCAGACAAGCACAGCATTTAAGAATTTAAGTGAATGTTCAAATACTCATTTATCTTTCCAGTTAAATTTACAGATCAAAACATGGATTGGGATGTGAATGTGTACACAGCAGATATTATTGTTAAGGTTCCTTTTGGGAGGAGATGTTCATGTTACTTACTTGAATGCCAAAAGATAGCTAAAGAATCTTAGCTGTTATGTGATCATGGTTCTAATCTTAATTTTTCCTTCTTTTCCTGCCTCTTTGAAAAGTAGCTACAGTGTTCACCGTCTTTATTTTTCACTTCATTCTCTGGCAAATTGGTTGCAATACTGTCTATGCAAGACAGAGTTTTTTGTAAAGCTTAATTCATTATTCATAAGGTGCTTTGAGGTGTTCAGAAGAGCAGCATATAGCAAATGAAAAGGAAGCAGAAAGTATCCAAGGATACAAATCCTTTGAAGGACTACAGCTTTTTAAAGGGTAGCAAAGAACTCTTAATAGATGGCAACATTTGATTTCCAAGGATTCTGAAGACATAGTCCATATTTTGATCTATAAATGTTTATGATCTAGATGTAGTCATGTTTGCCGATTCCTTGACATCTGTTTAACTTCAGTTTTACTAAACTGTTAAGATCAGGTGTTCCAGACCAGAATAGAAAAAGCAGGCATTCATAATACAATATTTATATTCTCAGTGCCAGTTCTTTACTCTTGCAGCAGGAAATCGTGTTACAACCTTTTTTTCCCTGCTTTTTGTCTCTGTGAAAACAACTATCTAAATTTCCTAATGTTTTTCCTATTTCCTATGCAATATTCTTTACTTACTGTGATTTAGTGACGTTTCTGAAGTTGTAAAACATTTTATACAAATAGGCAAAGCAGACAGAACTGAGAAACTAAGTAATCCTTAAACCAAAAAAAAATTCTTTCATCAATCCATTCCAAAAAATTGCCAACTGTAATGACAAATGCTAAGGTGAAACTGGGAGGAGAATAGAGCTGAGTTAGAGATGATCACCAAGATGGAAAAATTCTATCTTCTTTCTCAATATCTCTAATTAAGATGTATAAAGTTGCATGAATATTACTTTTAAGTTGTTTTTTAAATGGTACCTAGACAAACTTTGCATTTCAATTCTAGTATTTTCAGTCTCATACACCTTCTTTGATATCACCTTCAAGTGATAGGTGATTCACATGTTGGAAAAAAAAATACAATATGGGCAAGGTATTTGAGGTCCAATCTTACTTTTAAACTAATTCAGGCTGCCACTAGCTTTCTAGGCAAGGAGTATCTCTGTATCATAGCTTCTTCATCTGTGCAGTTAATTTCCAGTTCCAGTGTACAATTCCTAAGACACAGAAATGCTGTATCCTTTAAAGAAAGTTGTTCTTATGCATTTGCATGATCTAAAAAACCTGTAAACAAGATAAAAAGTCATGTGACTTGTTTTTGAGATGGCAACAGTTTGCAACAACCAGTTGACAACATCTTGATTGTGTCCCGTTCTTTTGCAAGTACAAATCCTTTTTAATAAAGTTTGAGAAGGAAAGCAACTGATTTATACCAATCAGTTGTTGAGAACTTGGATTTTTTTTCCTTGTATACATATAAGCTAAACTTGAATGTTATTTCTTAGGACGTTATGTGAAAGTGATTTCTTAGAGCAAACACTTGTCAACATTTTCATTATTTATAGCGCTACAAGGCTTCACTATTTTCCTTATTTTGCAGCTCAACATTTAAAGGAAAATCTTTTAGCTCAGAGCTGGCTCGTGCATGAACATTACATGGCTTTGACTTCACACAGGAGAAAGAGTCCTTTACCTTCATTCACCAGCAACAAGGCCAGGCACCATCATCACTCTCCTGAGCTGAGGGGCTGCTCGCTCTTTCTTCCCTAGTTTTTGTTTGCCCTCAGTGTGCTAGTTTGTTCAGATAAAAATGAGAGGCTGAAAGCAAGGAAGTAAATTTTTGCAAGAAAGTGAAAGAGGAAGAAGGATTTTCAGCCCTTACCTGGGAGCAATTAATCATGCAGGGCTGTGAAAATCTTTGGGAGGGTCCAAGAAAGCTTGCAAACAGGCAGTTCATGGCAGAGATGGAGAATAGGGGTCTACAGAGGGGAGCTGGGAATAGATCCATGAGCCAGACCTCAGAGGTGACGGAAGGAAAACCCTTCTCTTAAGGGGCTGGAAAGTGATGCCATAGGTCCAAGCTAACAAAAAATGCTGCTGTTCTGAGAGTAAAATATCTCAGTTCTACAGGGACACAGTGGGGAGGCACAGATAAAAATAAAATGGCTTCCAAAGAGATCTGTCTCACTCTAAATTTTCTATGTGTAAAATATTACCATGTTACAGTTTATTTTCCACTAAAAATGTCACAGATTCAAACCTCTCATGGTTGTCTGGGGATTCTCACCATAATAAGAAAGGTAGGCAGATACAGCTCTGATTACACAATTACTCCTCCAAAAGGGAGTGCAAAGGAGCTAGAGACCATATCCTAACTAGCTTCAGCAGTGCCACCTCCAGCTCACCGCGTTTTGCATTTTCTAACTCTGAAGAGCAAACGGGTACTCTGAAACACTTTGAAAGAGTAAAGATATTGAAGCTGAAAACAGCACATCTTTTTCAACAATATAAACCATGTTTCCAAGCTCTTGGTGCTTCCATGTCAGTTGAATCAGAAGACACAGGTTCTTATAAAATTCAAAAAGATATAAAGGTAGCTTTTTGTGGGATTTTGAGGGGTTGGTTTTGTTTTCAAACTTGCTACCTTAAGTTCAGCTTACATCTTATTACTTCCCTTATTCTCATTTGCTTTTCATATTACATGGCAAAAAAACCTATGTACAGTCACTTCAAGATGTTGTAGAAGTAATGTGCAGAAGAACATTGGTTTTATAAAACATCAAACACCTAATTAAAAAACAGAAAAAATCAAACAAAAACAAAAACATCACCAAAATTAAAGCATTTCACTAGTTCTAACTGGGCTTTCCATGTATCAATATATCAACAGCAAGAATCTCAGCCTAAAGTCCTAATTAAAACAGTTTTTGGTGCACTTGCGGTTCTCAGTGGGTGACTTAGAAATATGAGACTAAAGAAAGATCTATTTCCATAAATGTCTGTATCAATGTCTGATTTTACATACTCCAGATGAGCTAATTTTTAGCGAGTTATTTACTTTTTCATTTTTTCAGCCTTACCATATCTTTGGGGAAGAACGACTGTAACAGACAGTGTCCAAAAATGTATGGACTGGCACCATCTGACAAACAATAGACGCCAATGGGCCAGACAATACTGAGTACAGAATTTTTTGTAATGATCTTTTGCAAATGACTAAATTTTCTGCTTTCACTATCAACACTATGACAGAATTTTGGCCAATAATTTAAATGTATCCAAAAGTAAAATGTCTACTCTTGTGATCAGAATTTTATATAAGACTCGACAGCTGCTTTTTTCTATTTGTTGGAAATCAACCAACGCTTTCTAAATCTTTAAATTGCTGTCTACTTATCTTAGTACAGTACTAGTTAGTACATTACTTCTTACTTCATAGACAAACTTTTAGATACTAGTTTGAAACTTTTGCACTGATCACCTATAGAACTAATATAAAAGTCATACAAACCATCTAATGGTCATCTTTACTGACTGTTCCTTCCCATTGCTCCATCTGATCACGAGATGATACTGCCCTAATTTCTCTCTATCTTACTTTATGGGGTCTCTTAGAAATTCGTATATCTCTGTCAAGCGCTTTCAGTAGCTGTTCACACCGCCCTGTAATTGTTAAAATGCCAGTTCATTACATCAGAGCTTCTGTTTTCATTGTGCAATTTTCCAGGAGCAGCAGTTGTTGCATCCACCTAAAATTCCAGTTGGTTATCAATATGAACAAATTTAATAAACGTACGCAGAAGATAGACATGGGATTATGGACCACACTAGGCTAAATTAACGCATAATGGACTATGTATCATCTCCTAATCCATTCGCCTCACCATGGTGAAAAAAATGAATATGGGAAATAGAAGATGAAAAATTCTCTAATTGAATATGTTCAGGGTGAATCAATTTAATATTCTAGCATTGGATACTACTGCAATGACAAAATTTCCCTTTCCATCTTCTACTACATTACTCTAACATGTGGCAGATGTACTTTCACTGAAGTACTCTGAAATGACATTTAGCACATTAGCTGTGGCAAGTCATACTCTTAAAATAAAAAGAATGGGCCCAAATGATAAGCAATGTGGGTTAAAGCCAGAAGTTCACTATAATGGCCAGTACAGACTATTGTGACCATGAAGCTGTTTCTTGGATTACAGAGGTTGCATGATTTTCTGGAAGAAACGTCCCTTTGAATGAACTCTATTTTTCATTTATCCCTCCCTCAGTCCCAGAGGGACTGAACCAGTAGTGAACCAGCAGCTCACCAGTGATAACAATCAGAAGTAACACCAATTTCTTCAATGGTTAATTGACTTCATTTCATAAAACTCAAAAAAATGTGAGGCGTGTGTGATTTACTAATTCATGCTGAGTGAAACAATATTTTAAAAATCTCTAGAGACGAACGCTAACTTACACCATTGAATGAACACCTTTTATTAGCTTGATTTCGTAAGAAGATGAGTTGTTCAATGAAGATATTTGTATTTGTTTCTCTCACCTCAGACATACAAAGGTCTGTTTGTCCTTTGATCCCTCACTTCTACCTTTGAGCTTGGTAACTAATTTTAACCAAATTTGAGACAGCAGGACAGATCTCTCAGATCTGTTTTCATTAAAAGAGTGAAGGAAAAGGACTTTGTTAGTGCCTTGTGATAAGTAAAATACTACAGAACAAACTCATTTCTGATGGTATAAAGAACTAAGATCTGAGTCAAAAAATAAGAATGCCTTTGCCTTTCTCCCTCCAAAAAGCCTAGCTGGCATTCTCACTTTTCCAGGAAGAAGATAATCCAACCACAAGACAAAATACATAGGAAATTGAACATCATTAGCACTATATGTCTTTTATGTTGACTGCAGGCAATGCTGTGAGATCACAAGTAAAGTTTCTCTTAAAAAATAAGTTATTACCAATGATTAATTGAAGTAAAAGAAAAAACACTTTTACCACTCTCTTTTTATATAGCTTACCTTCACATAAGTGTAAAAAAAATTGCTCTGAAATTTGAAAATATTATTTGGATGAATATATATATATGTATTATTGAATTGCCTCTATGGCAATCATATGAAGGAAAGGGTAGTAGACCAGTTAGAGAGGAAACAGCCTGCCACATTCTTACTCAAAGGGACAAAATACATGACAAGAGGACATGAACAGCTGGAAGAACTCTCCCTGTAGTGTGATACACTAGTCCCAAGTTGTTAACTTGGAGTAATAGAAGGCAAAGCTCGTATGACAGACAGCATGAGTTCTGTGACTGTGATACAGCGATTCTATTGCAATCCCTTTAAGGAGCACACAAGACTGTATAGCCTTTTTACAATATTATTCTTTCTCCTGATGCAATTCCACTTAAAGCAAATAATCATAGTTGTTTCTGGAATAATTTTATATTTTAATCCACTGACAATATTTGTAGTGCATATACCAAACACACAACAGTCATATAAAACTAAAGGCTTTGTCCAACTGCTTTCCATGTCACCCAAGTATGAATCTTGATTCTAAACCCAGAAATCTTACTTCACTAACCTACTATAAAAATGCTTAGTAAGATTTTCTTACACACTTCTGCGTCTTTCCGTTCACAGCCATGTAAATTGTCAGCACTATCATTTTGTTATGAGTATTGCTCTTTATTGCTGTATAGATATTATACAATTTTTTAATTTTATTTTTTTAAATTGCTTTCAGTTCTTAAATATGACTGGCTTCACACTGAACCCATTTGCTCTTCCTGTTTGCATTCCTTAGTGTATCATTTTTAACCATTAAGTAATTTCAATCATTCATATTTGCAAATTACTGTATGGCTATTTGCCATGGTGTACAGGTTTATTGTCATGCTGATGATAGATGCTGAGAACTTTACACTATCTCTTTATTTTCATCCATATATTCAAAATGTTTGCTGACACACACAATTCAGTGGCTGTACAGGTATTAATAACTTTGTGTACAAATTATCCATTTGTGCATAGAGGACACCACTGGACTGCAGTTTCAGCACATTTCATATCTGAAACAGAATTCCTAAAATGCTTCTAGATTCTGTTCCTCACATGTAAATATGTGCTTATCGCTCATTCATTGTCACCTTTATGAATTATGAAAAAATAATTCTGATGTACAAATCCTGAAGTTCAATATTAAAACTGCAGTTATAAAAAGCCTTGAACTCTCAAGGAATGAAAGGATATTTTCAAAGCCAAATTAAAATCTGTAGCCCTTTAGGACTAATATCTTCAGAACTGCAATCATTTTTTCCAGCACATGTGTCACAGTACTGTAAAGTCCCAATCCTACATACTGATTCTTCAGCCCACTCAGGTAACTGTTCACTTGGTAGAGAATTGGTAATCAAGTAGAAATTGTCTTCTATTCTGTGCCTTATGAAGAAAACTATTAAAATACATTTCATAAAGAATATATTATTTATTAAACCAAGCAGTGTTATTCACTGAAATGAATATGAGCACCTTTTTAAAGAATGTAACAGATTATACCAAAAAACCACAATGTATGCAAACTATATAGCTGTGTGCTGGTTTATGTGCTGTATACCCTTCAGTGATGACTAAATTATTCTCTGTTTACCTTGACAGAAACCAATGTTGAAGTACAGACGTTTTTAATTAATTCATATAATATATACAGACACTTAATCCTGACAGTTCATTAAGCTGAGTGAGAACTATCCATTTTTTACTAATTTAATATTTTTCCTGAAAATATAATCAAAGAATCACAGAATTATTGAGGATGAAAAAGACCTCTGAGACCATCAAGTCCAATTTATGACTCAGAACCATCACACCAGCTAGACCACGGCATTAAGTGCAACATCCAGCCTCTCTTTAAACACCTCCAGGGACAGGGACTCCACCCCTTTCCTGGGCAGTGCATTCCAATATCTGACCACTCTCCATTTTACCTTCCTTTTAAAATTTTCCTTTAAAAAATATATTTATCTGAGATCATAATACCAACTGTATTATCACAACAGAAGTTTTCCTAATATAGGCGAGGAGAACATACTTAGAAGTACCGTGAAACAACATTACTCTGAACAGTGTTTTTCCTATACATTTCTCTCTGTTTTAAAATATTTCCACAATACAGGTTGTTATTTCTTACAGAGCAAGTTGTGGAGGATTTGCACCTTCATCTAAGTTACAGAGCATGCTATTTAGTACCATACTCACTGATTAGATTTAAAAGAATATTTTCTAAAACCATTTTGATTCGACTCAGTCCTTTGTTGACTGGCCTCAATCTTGTTTTAATTTCTACTGCCCACACAGTATCTCCATCTTGGACTCACTTAACCCTCTCACTTCCCTTTTTGTCCACTTTTTATTTTCATTTCATCCTTTCCATTACTTTTCCAGTTTCTGTCCTCTGAATTACTACACTATGTGTGGTGTACTGCACTATGTGTGCAGTACATCCTTCTCCCCTACATATGCCATGTCTGCTTTCAGTGCAAAATTTCCAGGGCAGATGCCTAAATATAATCAAACTTGATAAAATTTTCCCAGAAAATACGTTAAAATGTGGTCTAATGACAGTTATGTCTCTTCAGTTGGGAAGTAAGCAGCAGGCACAGACTTCTCAACTTCTTTCCTGCTTCTTACAAAAATTTGTTTATATGTGGTGCATGAGTAAAATCAAGACTTGCTTGCTTTAATAAGGCAAGGCCATGAGGAAGACAGATGCTGAATTCACCAGTTTCTGTTATTCTTAATTATCCAGGTGCAGGTGATCACAGTTTGGGAGCAGGGAATGGATTACAGGAGCTCTCAAGGTGTTTACCAGCTATATTCTCTATTATTTTAGATGAGGGTCTTATTTATTTAAAGGAAAACTTCTTTGCTGTTCCAAATCAAGGTCTTTGAAAGTGTAAGTCTTCCTAACTGAAATAATGTTAAGCAAAAGTTATAAATTAATACACTTTGAATATTGTTTGTTTATTTATCACAAATTTGGAGTTAGAAAACAGTAAGGTTGTATTTTGTTTGTTAGTTCTTTAATCACCCAGTCCTAAGTAAGTTTGTATCTCCCAGATGACTCAGCCCCTCTATTCTTTACCCCAGTGCAGGAAAAAAAAAAAAAAAATCTAACCTGGTTCCAAATGCACTATAAATCAATACTTACTTTAATATTACTAAAATGATAGCAAATGGACATATTAAGTCATACAGCATCTCACTTCCTTGCTTTTTAGTAGCTTACTGATGCATATCATAAACACTATGCGAGAGTCATGTGCCTTCCCTTTATAAGAAAAATATGCAGAATGGTCTAAAGCCTTCAACAATGCATTACAAAGTTGTGTTGCCTAAGTAAATTCATATTATACTATCTGGCTATAAGAAAAAATGTTAGGCATAATAAGTCATTGAAATGACTACAAATATCTACTGAAAAGAACAATGTTAGCTCCGGCTGCTTTGTAAGGGGAAGTTAGAACATTAACATACATCAAAGTTAACTGAAACAGCAGTATTTTCATTTCTGATTTTAAGAGGTGATGTTTTTTAATCAAATTGACAATTCAAAAAATTTCATCTGGAAAAAACAATCACATTCTCAGTAAAAAACAGAAAACCAAACAAAACCTTCTTACAACGGAAAATTGACATGGTGGGAAAAAAAATGCACAAAATATTTTGGCTGCTGATAAATCTATCTCTTAGGCATGTACCAGTAATCATACTGATTTCTAGTTACTGATTGCTGTGTGAAGGGTAGGTGAAGGTTAGTGTTCCACAGAAATGGTAAGTGAAAGATGGGGGTTTTCAGCTATGGCAGCTTTCACCTTACCAGCCACCCATCTTCCCACCATTTATTCAACCTCCTCAAAAACCAGCACTATATGCTTTTTTTTTCTACTGGATCCTTTCACTGCCCTTCTTAAAACTCAGCACATAAACTCACCTCCTCACCTACATGAAGCACACATCCTATATATTCTGTCCTTTTCCATGGTTTGTCCCCAACTTACCCTAAACCAGAAGGGGACATATATTTTCAGGCTTCATCAAGAGATATTTGGCAGTAGGCAGAACCTACCATCATCAACCCAACTTAGAAGAGGCACATACTGTGTTAGTAGCAGATATGAAAGTTTGGGAGTCTGAAGTTTTGGTGAAGTCTAGACTGACACTGATGGTTGATGTGGTGGACAGGAAGTTAAATACGTTCAGAATAGAATGAATTAACTGTAAAAAGATAGTCTGCAAATAAAAAAGTAATACCTCATGAACTTTAAACCCAGAGAAAAAACAAAAAGAAACTTCTAAAACAAGATGAAACTTCCAGTCGGAAGACAAACACTGTCCAAAGAAGGATTATTCAAATCCAAATAAGACTTAGTATTATTCATATAATAGAAGTAACTTATAGCAAGATACTGAAGCCATAAAGGTCTAAGTTTCTTTTTATATGTGATTATAAGTGAGGAAGCATACAGCAGCATGATCCCACTTTAGTCCAGCCTTTGCCAAGGATAAATTCCCTAGCATGCTTCAGCTGGGATAATGCATTCCCTTGTTTCAGCCTCCTCTTTTCTAGATGGGGTGCTAGATTTTTACAGGTTACTAATAGCATTTGGACCTGGTTGTTTTCTGTGCCTTTCTAGGATGACGCATAATTTCAAACAAAATCAATGTCGAATGAAGCCATGGCAGAACTTTCTTACCCTGCCTGTCTTCTTTCCCCACACCCTGATGTGATCCCATATCATGGCCAGGCACCGTTTAATTGAAACACCTCAGGTTCTCAGGGCCAGTCAGCAGTGCCAGCCAGGTGTCAACTGGTACTTTTGCACCTCATTAGAAAAGAATCAAATCTCTTCCCAAACTGAAGACAATAAGTAGTCACAGAAAACATCTACTTACTGATACAGAAAACAAAGATATTTTCTTTACTATCTCTATGAATATTGAAAGAAACACTAGTTACTTTCAAGTAATTAATGTTATTGCATGCAAAAATAACATTTAAATACGAAATAGAAATAAAGTCACAGGAAATAAGACAGTCCCACAGCTGCATGACCCTGACAACATCTCCAGATGCACCTCTGTTGCCTGCCAGTAGCGAAACCAAAAAAGGAGCCAGCAGAGGTGACACCAAGGAGTTAGCAACCAACCCACATGCTGCTGCTAGAGCAAGTATTGCAGAGCTTGGCATCTGGTCCCTACTTTTGCCAAGTATGCCCTGTTTATTTCCACAGCTGTTAAATGTGTTTGCTCAAAAAGGAGAAAGCAGAAAGAAGGAAGAGCAGCTAGAGATATGCTAGTGACTGTGGAAAGACGTATGAGGCCAACATGCAATTTACTCTCAGAGAGCAATTTGCTTTAGAGAATATATTGCCAGTTACTAGGACAAGTCTGAAATATTCTTAGATGAAATTCATGCATTAATTCATATGGCATATTTATGTTTATATCTTCAAAACACTGTAGGCAATTATCACAGGGTTAACAAATACGTTTGCTGTAAACAGCTTTCCTTCTCTTTCTATATGTATTTTAGATTACCTTGAAATAATCTTCTCCATCCAGCAGAGAAAATCATTTTAGGCAAACTGAAATCGGCACTAGGTGTTCCAAATTACCTGAAGGTAAGAGGATACAAAATTAAACAGTAATGTTAAGCAATTTTTACAAATCCTTGTGATGCACTAAGCATAAATGTATTCTATAAAACAAAACAGCAATTAAAAATAATAAATTTATACTTAACATTCTTGAAATAATTAAAAGGAATCCTAATTTGAAATAACATGTCTCTTTTAAGTTTAGCTCAAAAAAAAAAAAAAGAACTACATTTAAGTGAATTAAGGAACTATAAATATTTAGCCATCAAGAAGAACTGGTAAGGTAAACACGTCATTTCAGGATATAACAAACACACCATATTCAGTTTCTGACTAGATCTGATCAATTTTTTTGCTTCTAGCAATATTTTGTCTTCACAGGGGAGTAATTTCTGGTTTGATTGGCAGAACTGACCATGTTTTACACCTGTGAATGCAAATCTTGTCAAAACAGCTGTACAGAATGCATATTTAGTTAAAAAAGTGACCTCTAGACATACACACAGGAATGTATCCAGGCAGGTTTTGAACGTCTCCAGAGAAGGAGACTGCACGACTTTTCTGGGCAGCCTGTGCCAGTGCTCTGTCACCCTCACAGTGAAAAAGTTTTTCCCAGTATTTGTGTGGAGGCTGCTATGCTCCAGCTTGTACCCATTGCCCCTTGTCCTGTCATTGGACATCACCGAAAAGAGCCTGGCTCCATCCTCCTGACACTAACCCTTGACACATTTATCAACATCAATGCGGTCACACCTCAGTCTCCTCTTCTTCAGCCTAGAGAGACCCATCTCCTTCAGCCTTTCCTCATACAGGATAAGTTCCACTCTCACTCATCAATGGGAAACAAAGACCAGATTTCTATGATCAGAAACAGGCAGTAGTGTGGAAAACTCAAAACGTTAAGGCAAGTATTTTGTGCCCAATATATTACAAAGGTGCTTTGCAGTATTGTAGAGGAGTCTAGGTTAAATGGATGATTTAGGTACTGAGATAGCCCAAAATCTGCCTAGTTCATGGATCTCTGTTCTTCCTATGTGACAATGATTTGGGATAACTATAATTACTAAGTTCTTACTGTTAACTGGGTGTTAAGAGCCTTCTTATGTCTGAAACCAATTCCATGGTCATTTAGAGTCAGCCTGAAATTCTCCTATCTTGAAACTACTTTGGAAAACTAGTTAATACAAACATTCACAATCAGGGAAGGAAATATCCTTCAGGATTGGAAAATGATGATGATTTTTAATTTTTTTAATCGGAGACCTTGACTCAAGTGTTATTTTTCCAACAGAAAATTAGGAGATGTAATATTCATTCTGTTCTAAAGAGTTATTTCTGGAAATATAAGTCTTCTCTAAAGCCTGATATTTTATAAGTCTCCAAATCAATACGCATTTTATTAACAGTTTTGACACCTGTTTGCCCCTTTTACACAATTCTGTCCATGTGCACTAGGAGTTGATTTATAAATGTTCCATGGAAAGTCAGTGTCTATGGAAGTGAATCTTGCCTCAGAGCCAGAGTGAAGGCATGTTATGCACTTCTATAAAGCTTTGCACTAACCTGTACATAGTAATATCTAGGTGTTTGACTGCTGGTTGTCAAATTTTCTTTCACAAATTCCATGCAGCTCATAAGATATTAAAGTATGACTCTCCTGTTCATGGAGTTGATATCATAGACTGATAGGTAATCTGAAACTGGCTACTGGAAGAAGAGTGCTAGCAGGCTCCGCTAAAGTTTAGCTATCTACAACGTTTTTTTATTTATTTTCTTTTTTTCACAAGAGTTGGGAGGCTTGGGCTATCTAAGGCCAGGTAAGGCTTCTGCTGTTAGAAGACATGTATGGATGGAACTATGGCAGGACAGCTGGATGGGAAACAACTATCTTCAACTGGTTTTCTAGAACCAGACACAAAAAACAGGAATAGAGTTGTGACTGACTTTTTAATCAGTTACTTGGGCTGCCTGGCCAATCCTAGGCAAGAACCTTAAAGACTCAGAAAAGTTAGGCACTTTAAGAACAGTAATCTTGGTCTGATGCTGTTAAAAGATACACAGTGTAGACAACTCGATTTATTTTTAAAATCATCCAGAACTGAAGTAAGACTGAAGTGTTTTGAAAAAAGTAGAAAGGTGGAGTTAGTGAACTTTTACTGATATGTCCTTAGCTATTGCCTCTCATTTTTCTGCCTGTTGCAAAAACTTTAAAGTACATCTTGCTTTTGTTTTCCCTTCAGCTGATGCTAAAAAAGACATCAAGTGTCACTGAATATTCTATATTGGGCAAGTTTTTGGTCAACAGGGGACACATAGCATCAGCAACATCAGCAAAACACATTTAGGGAAGTAAGATGGATTTTGATTTAAAATCTTCTAAGGGAGACCCTTGACAACATTTGGTATGCACTTGTGGTTACCTAAATTATAAATCTGGGCAACGAATTTTAAGGATAGGGTAGAACTGTCTTTTTGAAGCCCATAAAGTCTTAACGGCCACAGATAATGTCAACTCGAATTATTATTTCCATTCCAACATAGTATATAGGACAAGAGAATATAACTAGAAATTAAAAAATAAATTTAGCACATATATCAGAAAGCACCTTTTCATGTAGAGAATAATAAATACTTAGAATAGCCTTCAGGCAAAGTTGTCAAGGCAAAAAGCATCAGTGTCATTCAAGAAACAATTAGATATCATCCTTGGGGAAACAGACTACTAAAATGAATATATCTTGATAGACCAAATGACCTTTATTCATTCTCCAAAATTCTCTCAAGTTCTTATAATTCTATTGAAGAATATTTCAGCATTTTGGCCTCAAGCAATATCCATTCTTCCTTGAATTATCCTGCTCATCAGTTCACTGGTGAAATTGATCCTTTCACAGAATCATAAAAGCATAAAATCCCAGGTTGGAATGAACCTCAAAGATCATCTGGTCCAAATTTTCTTGGCAAAAGCACAGGCTAGACAAGATGGCCCAGTACCCTGTTCAGTCAAATCTTAGAAGTAGCCAGTGTTGATTTTCTTATAATAAATACTGAACAATCACCATCCCCTTAACGTCAAATATTTGAGTATGTAATCAAAACTCATTTTCAATCCCACAATTTTACCCAGAATGACTACAGAAAGTTTTTCAAGCACTGAAAATAAACAAACAACAACAAAAGCCCTCTCAGAGTTATAAAACTACCTTAAGAAATGTAGTTATTCTCCATGTCTGGCACAGAGCATGTACCCTTTTTGATGAAACACATGTAAGAAAACAATAAAGTAATTTTTTTTCAGAAAGCTAAGCAGACTCATGAATGTCCTTGTGGCTTTCCACTCCTTGCTAAAATAAACCTTTCAATCTTTGGAATTTTTCAGATGTTTATTTTGTTTTAATTCCATACATATAAAAATAATATAAAATTAAGCACCCATTATGATGTTCTTTGTTTATTGGAAAGGTGTAGCCCACTTTAAACATTTTAAAGGAACACTGGAAAAAAATAATCACTGCTATAAACAAAGAAAAGCATAGTTCATCTCTACTGGCATACTGAAGTAAGTAGAAACAATATAGTTGTATAAAAGGAGCTTTGACAACTTCAGCAAATGGTGAAAACTTAGTTTTATCTGTAGAGCTGTATACTTGACTCATATACACAAGTCACAGAGTGTTCTGATGTTTTCTTCCCCCATTCATAGTCTTAGGAGTTACTTTTGATTCTGCTGGCACTCTGCTATGCACTGTGAATTCCTACTGAAATTAAGACACACAGAGCTTTTCATAAGACTAACTCTATGGACTTAGAGCAATAGCAAAGGAAAAGGTGTGTCTGGAAATCTACTCCCAAAATATATCTCTATAGTTCTCTCTACGCATGACAAATTGAAACTCAAGGAGAACTGCTTGGCAGGAGCGCAATCTTAAAAAGCTATGAGAAGAAAATAAAGCAAGCTTTGAGAAAAGTGGGTGTTCACAAAACTAACCCAATCTAGAGTAGATCATACAAATATTTAAGATTATCAGAAGAGAAAGATGTTGATGTTTTACAAAGTTTTGCTAAATGGTACAGACTATCAAAAAAAAGCATTCATTTAGTCTAGGTTAAGAAATTTATCAACACTACTATGTTATACAAATTAATTTCTAAATCTATATTAAAAATAACAAATTATATAAGTTATTTAAAATTCCAGAAAATTAATTACTCCAAGTTCTCTACATTCCATTGAATTAATTTAAAGGATCTAATACAAAACCGCTGTTCAGAAATATGGTATTTTTAAAGTGTTGGAACTTCTAAATATCTGGAGAATTTTAGTATTTTATAACTTTGAAAAACTAAGTTGAAGTTTAATAACCATTAAATAAACAGAATAACCA
Source organism: Apaloderma vittatum (assembly GCF_000703405.1). Lineage (NCBI taxonomy): Eukaryota > Metazoa > Chordata > Aves > Trogoniformes > Trogonidae > Apaloderma > Apaloderma vittatum. The sequence goes on along the minus strand of NW_009713442.1, from coordinate 8,167 downwards.
TTAAATAAATGGAAACATTAAAGCATTATTTACATTGTAACACTACCACATGTTACCAGTAAACTGAAAAATTTAGATTCTGTCACAAAGACTATTTATTTTAGAAATATAACATGTAAGTATTATTGGAAAACACTACATGAACTTTTAGATGATTACTTCTGAAGATATTTTTTTTCCCTGCATGCAGGAATGTAACATTAATATCAGCTTCCAGAAGTGTGAGAGTTCTTAAAACCAGAAAGGTATGACTTAGTATATTACAATTTCCATCTGCTAAATATCCATGTGTCCAATATTTCTTCATTTCTGTTGGTATTAGAATTTGCAACACGGAATTTTTTGGAAAAAAAGAATCTGCTCCTTTTGAGTTTCACGTTGGACCCTACTACAACTTATTCATGCTAAACTTTTTGTTCATTACAGTTGACTCATGCTGTTGTAATTTTTATGAACTTTCTGAAGTTTAACATTTATCCACATTCTTAGATTACTGAAGTAGTCATAGAATCATAGCATCATTTAGGTTAGAAAAGACCTGTTAGCTGACAGAATCATTGACACAGATACGTGTTGGCAGGATTTATTACTTGACAGAGTCCACTCATACCAGAGCATTTACCTGCTGGTGAAGTTCTTTTTGTCACTAGTTATACACAGAGTCAGTCCTAAAAGACAAGGTTTGAAGTTAGATTCGTGAGAAAATGTAGTTGTCCTAGTCTATTTTAGCACTAGTAACCTTTTTCTGTAGTCATCTACAACTAAGTATATTTGCTTAATGCTGGTTGAGCCACTTACTGGTGGAAGTCATTATGCAATCAGTTGCTTCGTATAGTGCTTTTTATTATTATTTTTTCCCTCATCTATTTATATACTTTATATAAATATGTTAAAAGTTCCAACTTAAATACTGAATTTTGTAGGAATGTGATTGGAAAACCTGTCAAGAGCAAAAAGGTGTTTTCTAGTTTTTAGTCATTGTTCCTCCTATTTTACACAGAGTCAGACACATTTCCACCTAATATAATAAAAACTATATTTTTTTTTCTCAAAAATAGATTTTCCTCTTTAATGAAACACAGACACTAAGTAAAAAAAAAATGGAGCAGAACTGCGAATACTTGCCTTATTTTCTGGAATATCATTCTTTGGTATTTATATCTTGAATTTTCATAACCCTGCCCTGTCTAAGAGGCTATCTAAATGAGAAAGTTGAGGACAGTTTTCTGAAAATGCAACCTTTTTAATTTGATTTCCTGCACTTCAGATATTTGAAAAATACCATCCATTTATAGTCTCAAAAAAAAAAAAGGATAATGTCTATAACGCTACAGCTAGTAAAAAAGTCCTGAAGAGACATTTCAAAGGACATAAGATTTCAACCTTAACTGAATCACAGCTACACCTTTGTATCTATTAGAACTGACTTTAAAAGTTACAGAATGTACAAGAGGGTCTTCTCAATATAATACTGTATTACACTTTATTGTACACTTGACAGGGCATTATCCAATGTATTCAGTCAAGAGGAAGAAAAATAATTCATAAATTTTATAAATTAACCCTGATATGGTCTCTGTGCATCTTATTGAGTAAGATAGATGAAACAGGAGCAGACTGGCCATTTCTGTAGTGAAATTTCTAGGTGCATAATAAATATTGCCAACAGTGATTTGGATTTCAAGACTTGACTTGCTTCTGTGGATTTTGACCAATATATCTACTGACACAAGCTAGTGAGAAACAAAAGGGATGAAAACAATACTACTACTCCATAGGCAATTTGCTTTGCTCACAAAGAATTTTTAAGTCATTTAGGATTTTCATTGGTTGATTGGTTGGGTTTTGTGAGTTACCAGAATCAAAGAATTAGCTTCTTATTTAAGGGCTGATGTCTTCAAAGACTCAGACACTCTCAGTTGAAATCATCCTCAAAAAATACAGCTACTAAAATCTCAAAAAATACAGCTACTAAAATCTCTGGCAAATGGTGTGGGAGGTGGAAGAGCAGGTGAGTGAAAACAAGACGAACACCACCACATTTACTTTCTTTTGCCAAATTCTGTGGGTTTCCACAATCTCCCCCACAACATTACTCTTAACAGCAATTTAATTCTACTAAAGTTAACAGTTAGACCAGCAAAGGTTGCTCAACAGAATGCAGTTTCTCTACGCATGTCTAGAGGTGTACTCACTGTCTTCAATAAAAACATGAGTGTAACCCTTTTACTTCATGCAGGAAAAGGCCAGAAATTTCCATTTTGAAATCCTTCCTTTCAGTTTTTGTAACTCAGTACTCATGTTTAAAAGGTGGTAGGAAAATAAATCACAATTCAGCCAACACTGCAGAATTAAATAGGTCTCCTATTTCAACAATTTTGAATAGCACATGCAAAAGTTTTTTTCAGAAGCGTGGCCTCATGAACACAGAAGGAAGATATTTGACCTAGCTGAACCTGTCTCATGATTTATGGGAAAATTTTCACAGTGCAAAGGATGTAACAGCTGCCAGCAAAGAGGAGATAACTCAAATCAAAACCAACTAAATCTCATTTCTAGACTGAATTTAGGAAGATCTTACAGTTAATTTAAGCAAACAAAGATGCATAAACCAGCAGTTATAATTCATATCTCAAATGATTCCCTTGTATCTCATAAGAAAACTTTTATGTCTAATTCCGTATTATCCCCTTCTTTTTTGTCAATGGTACTATCCAGCTGAGAACATCTGTGAGGTCTCTCCATTGAAAGACTGACAAAAGAGAAAGCCTTGGAGTAGAGTCATCCTGGCCAGGCACCAAGATAAAATGTCTCCTGCAGGTATTGTGTTCCTCCTCTGAACTATCTTACTGTTTTCTCAAATGTATCCCAAAGTAAGATTCTTTTTTTTTTTTTATATCACCACTATTTTGCCACAGTAGGATTACATCTGCTTGCTGCACTCAGGCATCAGACATATGTGAAAGGATCCCATGGACTGCAAAAAAATATTTGTCCAAATATTTCTATATCGCATCATGTTATCCTAGAACTTAGCCCCCGAAATATCAGTGGGTTGTTTATTTCACACATGTTTATAAAAATTAAGGAAAGCAAAACTGCTGAGGTCTGTTATAGGATCCTTGACCTATGAAATGTCAATATTATGATCATTAGGTCATGAACTTCAGCTTATAAAAAGGATTTTATACCACCGCTGCAATGGACTAGAAACACTAACATCATGACTCACATAGCAGTGGCAGAAACAACTGGCTTCATTTCTTTACCCTTACTTATCGTTCTGAGAAACTGTGAATTACAGGCTTCATTAAATAATGGTTGGTATATACCAATTTACCTCTTCAAAAATAAGATATATTTCTAAAGAAAAAATACTGTTTCTAATTCTTTGACTTCTTTAGTTATGAAAGTTCCTGGTACTCTTGAAAAAATAAAATTACTATGGTTTGTTTTCTGTCAATGGCAAGAACTCACAGGCTTACATTTTGATTTGGAAAAGCTGATTAATGTAGTTAAATCATATTCTCAAACTTGCCTATTTGAAAAAGGCTTAAGGAATGTAAAGACATTTGAGCAGAGGGTTCTATAGATAAATTTTAAAAACAACTAAGTATATGGAAAAGCTATAATTTTCCACTGTTAAAGCCATCTTACATGGTAACGGTATCACTTTTCAATACACTGTGTATCATAGTGAAAAATATTTATCTTCTTTTTCTTTTACTTAATTTACCTAGCGTTTTCCTCTGCAAAATTGTCACTTACAAGTAACTATTTATGAACCCCACAATATAGACTCCAACCAAAGGGTTCTGGGGACAAAGAGCTGAACCATCCTGGTGTTTCTTCCTGGAAAAACTATCTCTTTTCATGTAAATTTCTAATACATGTTTAGAATTACATAACATACATATGATTTTGTATTGATCATGAAACATGATTAAAAATTCTATTTCAGATCTACTAAATTCAATGTGAAGCGTGTTTATCATAATTTCTACCAGTTTTATCAACTTTAAATATACGATTCTTCAGACTTGTAGAATAATCATTTCTTGATTGCTACAGGGATCCTAGCACTATATATAGAGATATACTGTTGATTTAATTTCTCTATCTGGAAAATTTTAAAGTCCCTTGAAAATGCCAGGTTTATTAAGTTATTCAGATTAAAAATCTACCCAAGAGATTGCAGTTACATTTTGGCGAAATTTCAGAAGTAATATCTCATTTCTCATAAATTACCTTTGTAATCCCAACCATGAATGAACATATTGGCCTTGCAGTCCAAATTTGGTTCAATTATTCTTTCGAAGTACAGGAAAGATCTCCTGGTGTTTATCTTGGCTGCCCAATATCTAAGGCATAAAATGCAACACAAATATATTCTACTCAAGTGACAGCGGAAACATCAAATGAATAGAGAAAACTGCAAGTGTAATTTCTCTAACACCACTGTAATCACACACAAAATATCTTTTCAGGCAACGATGTTTCAGATAGATCAAAAAAACCCAATATTTTTTACTAGGACAATGCAGCCACTATTGACAATTGGATTATCATCATAAATTAGGCAATGCAAAGAAAATAGTCAATTTCTTTCTCACAGGACATATTTGTGTATTTTCCAAGTAAATAGTATCAAAACAAATGACCCCAAAAGAGTAAAATTCGTATGTATTAAGGTTTTCCAGAAAAATAATGAGATAAAAATCAAATTAAGCTTTCACTGTATGTAAATGAGCATTCACCCTCCAAACTTTGATAATACAGAGGACACTCAAAAGCCAAAAAACTTTTATATTTTAATGAAGTCAAGTGATAAGATGACAAAGAGGGAGGTAAGATTCAGGTAACCAGAAGGGAATTGTTTTATAAAATGTATATAATGACTTCAGCGTGTTCACAGAAACCTGTATCATTGGCTCACAATTAAAAATTCATTAGGTTTTGCAAGGCCTAAATAACATTTCACAGATAGAAGAATCATGTGCAGAATTTGAATGTATGTAAGGGCTTAACAGAATAATCATGGCTTCAGCTAGTGCTCCACAAAACAACAACACATAAAGAAGTGTGCATAAAGGACTAAAACATGTTCATTCTACTTACACTAGCAGCCCCATTAACTTTGGTTATTTTGAAATCAACCATACTACTTAGAGAAATAAAACTAGCAACACACTAATAACTTTGGCGGCTGTTCCATCACCCCTGTTTCTACCAGTAATAACTTGTTATGTGTAAGCATAACCCGTAAAATATATGAGACCATATCAATAATTTCCCACTGAAGGAATCTTTTATCAGTAGTAGTTTCTACCTGTTTCCACTCACATTAATTCCAATTCATTTCAGTGAGGGAAGGATTAAGTCAATGTTAGTTTAATGTTTTTTCAAGATAATGAAATATTTTTATGAAACTATTTCCATTGGAAATTCTTAACCTTCTTTCATCGATTTCAGTTGATCCAGGATTTTACTTTATGAGTTACATCAAAATTCTTCTTTTACATTTTCTTTTTGGTCAACTGCTAATTTATTAATAAAACTCATATTCCAAAAGCTCTAAAGCACAAGAAAAACATGCATTGCTCTAGACAAAGTGAAGAATAAACTTTTAACAAAACACAATATCTAAGAATGTTTTTACCTAAAGTCAGAAATCAGTAATATTTTATTATTACCAGCACAATGCAGCTCTCATCTCCTCTACTCCAAGCAACAGAGTAGTTAATAATGCTGTTGTGTTATTGTATGTTTGAAGGTTTTCCTTATAGGACAGGTGAAAAAGAAATGGTTGTTTGTTGCTAAAATCTTTTAGTTCTTCCACTAACTTGATAGACTATTTTTCTAATTTGAAGAGCTCAACCAAGATTCACCTTTAAGAGACTGAAATGATTTCAAGAGTTACAAACACATCTCTCAAATCTGTATGCAGTTCAAACAAGAGAATCTCTCTCACATGACCTTCTCATTTAAATTATGCAGATTAGCTATTCTGATCTCAATCCATCTGTCAAAACTATTAAAAGGGAAATGAAACACCCATAAAACATGGAGAGGAGTGAGATGCATTGTCAAAGAAAGTTTTCATTATCTTGCAATATCACGGCAATGTTTTGTTATAGGAAAAAGTTGAGAAAAAAGATGTAATGTTTCCTGCTAGAAAAGGACATACAACTAGACGACCATAAATACAAATGGAACTCTGAAAAAATGAATTGTGTTCTTATAATTGATATAGATGCTACCATATCTTTAAATGTTCTCAGAAGCAAGTCAAATACTTGGTTTTGTCCATCTTTGTTACTTTTTCAACTCCACACACTTCATTTATTGAAATTCCCCTTTTACTCTTCTGTATATACTTTTTTGAACTCTCCATTTTCATTAAGAAATATTTCTTTGCATAATTTCTTTTCCTATATCCAAGCTGCAGCTAGTCATGTGATAGTGCCTGCAAACATAATTGACCCTAATCATTACCTTAAAATAATCACTTTAACGAGTCCTCGCCTAGTTAAATTAGTAACATAGTGTCATCTCTTTAGTTACCAAATAAGAAACTCTTAATCAGGACTCCAGTTATTCAAGTTTTTGATCACCATGTTTTTTCAAGGAGGTGATCAGTTAGATCTTCAATGAATGAACTGACAGTTCAGGCTGAAGGCATTGCCAGCTACTGCTCTCAGTCCAGCTGACACTAATTTCTGTGGAAGGCAAGAATCCCAATCTCTCAGCCTTAACAAAAGAGAGACAGATAGATAGTTTCCAGTTAAAGGCAAAGGCCACAGAATTTACAGCAGTGATTCTTTTGCAGTTGATGTATTGCACGGCGCTCATGCCAGTAATCAACTTTGCCACATATTTTCTTCCCAGTCTCAGCTAGGTCATCTGTTCTCCTTGTGAATCAGTGCCATGCTGGCACCATGGGGGGGACAGTATGCTCTCCTGCTTGTCATTTATCTGACTTATAGAATTAGTTTCAGTCTTTCAGGGAGAAGCACACAGGGCAGACTTGTCAAACAAGCAGAACCCCGTTGGTGTTGAGATCTTCCCCACAGCTGCACTGCTCTGGCTGCACAAGTTACACCTGTCTTGGCAAACACAGGGGATCCCACCCACACATGCTCTCTAAGTGATACTGTCATGTAAATATTAACAATAAAGTGAATGCTGAACTTTAGAATGAACAAATGTCACCAATAAATCAGTGGGATGAGTTCATTCAATCTATTAATTTATGTTAGAATTTTAAACAATTCTCAATTTGTCTTGGTATTACCACTACTTAGAAGCAAGTCATGATGACACATATTAAACATTTGTTAACATTTAACTTAAAATCTTGCTGTTTTGGGATATTTGGTTTGTGATTTGAAGGTTTTAATTCAGAGTCAAATCAGGAAACAAAATATTTTAGCAATTCATAGAGTCTTTTCCAAAGTTCAGATGTATTTTTTTCATTTATCTATTAATTTATTCTCATTATTTGAAGTATGGGACAGAGAAACCAAAACACCACCTGTGGTTCTATTTTATTCTTAACACATTCTTCACTTATCATTTTAAATACTGCATCAAAGGAAGCCTCTTAAGGTGATTGCGTTCATTGTCATTCCAGAAAAATAATATAGCATTATCTCCTAGTGATGTGATTCACATCTATAATAAAGCCAAGCCTTTCTTTCTACTTTATTCTTCTCTACCGAAGTCTTAATAATACTTGGAAGATAACCAGAGAAAGGAAGCCATATCTGATCTTAACACCTTCAGTTTTACCCAAAATATGTTTTTTTAATTAAAAGCAGCATATACCTTATTCAGTCTATGCACCCCATTGTTCATACTTGAAGAAATGCTAGCAAGAAATAGCATGATTAATATTCCATATATGAAAGGAAAGAAATAATCAACACTGTCTGAAGGCCTGGAACCTTCATTCATGCTATCCAGTGTTACAGTCATTAATCAGACAATTACTCTGTCCTTTGGGAATGGTAAGAAAGTGATTGACAGTAAAGCTAAAGCATATACATTCATGTCCTCCACGTAGCAAAAAACTACATTTACACAGAAGCTAAATATAAAGCGCCTAGTGCAGCTTCATAGCTTTTAGTTCTTTAACATGGCTTAGACAAGTGGACTCTTCGCTGGG
>NW_009713441.1:17162-17362 GCF_000703405.1 Apaloderma vittatum | reverse complement strand
CGTCGCCGAAGCCGAGTAGGGTCTCGAAAGGGTTGTGAAAAAGGGTGGGGAGGGAGAAGAAGAAACGTTTAGGAGTGATTTCTTGAGCGTCTTTGAGTTTAGACCTGGGCTGAGAAAGGTTGATCTCCTCTCCAGCAGCCGATGCTCCGGCCGGCTTCGGAGCAGCCGCCGGGGGTTGGGGGTTAATGCCGAGGGACTTT
>NW_009713441.1:9364-17071 GCF_000703405.1 Apaloderma vittatum | reverse complement strand
CCTGTGGGGTTCGAGCTGGGGAGGGGGGTGGAAGAAGCTGTGGGGGAAGCTTGAGAGAAATCTGGGTGTTGGTTTGGTTTTTTTTCTTCCTCGGTGAAATGTGAATTTTCTTCCTCCTCCGGTTCAGACTCACTTTGAATGTCGTCGATCTCAGTCTCAATTTGGGGAGACTGGGAGGAAGGACCCCCTTTTTTTTTCCAGAGCGAGGACGGGAGGTGAGTTAGCTGAAGGGGAACTCCGCAGTAACAGGGAGGGGTTTTGTGTTTATTCTTTATTTTTTTCCCTGGCCCCAAAGGAAAGCAGGAGCTTTTGCGTCCGTGCCGATAACGTTTTCCAAGTCTGGTTTTAATTTGCTCGGAAGTTACGGTGCTTGGAGAGATGTGCTGCCCGGGGTGCGTCCCTTTTTAAGGACAAAGTGTCCTTTTCTTTGTCGTGGTTTGTCTTCACGGCGCGTAATTCCCGGTCGAAACCGTTCCCGTGCTCCTCGCCTCCCTGCCCGGGGCCTCGAGCACAGCGATGGACGAAAGCAGCTCGATTTGCATCCTGTATCTGCGAAGTTGCAGATGCTGTTGCTTTCCTCAGAAGGAAGTTTTGTGCGTTGGTTGGTCGGTCGGTTTCCTTTTATTTTTTTTATTTTACCTGTGTTTTCTTTGCCTAAACTCGCACGAGGAGAGCGTTCTGGTAATTGGAATACGGGATGTAACGCAGCCTCAATTAGGCTCCACGGCTTCTTCCTCCCAACTGGAGGGAACAAAAAGAAAAGCTGGAGGTTGCTGCAGGTTTGGGTTTTCTTTTTCCTCTTTGAAGGAGCGTGGAGAAGGGACACGGGCGAAGGAGATGGACTTGGAGGAGTTCGTACGAGCTCCTGGAAACATCTGTTTGAGGCTGCTGGTCCCTGAGCCACCTCCCGCGTCCTCCGTGATCTCAGACACCCTCGTTTCCAAACCCAACCTCCCTGCCCGTGACTTAAGGCTTCTTCCTCCTGCCGGCCGAGCTCCGCGTTCGGATTTTAACTCCGATGATGATTTTTGGTTTGTTGCCCCTTTTCTTTGCAGCAGAGTTTGTAGCATTTATGAAAATAATAATTCATGGGCTGGAAACGTCAGAGTTTTCTCCCATCTCTGGGGTGAGGGATTTGGGTTTGTTTTCGGTTGTTGTTTTTTTTTCCCCCAAGCAAAATGAGGTCCCGGTAGTTCTTTTTGAGGCTCCTTACTGACCCGGCCTTGCATGTCTGAAGAGCAGGGACAGGCAAAGCCAGGCTTTGCTTGCCCACACCTCGACTTACCAACTTTTTTCTCTTTCCTGAAGAGGCTGCTGAGGGCAGTGTTAGACCCATCTGCACGCCCGTGGGCTTAAACCTTGATTTTTCAGTGTTTTTCCCACCAGCCCTGCTGCAGGGAGGATCCACAGGAGCCGCGAGGATTTATTCTCCCGTCCCCCCTGTGAGCGGGAGAGGATTTCGCAGGACAAACCCGGCTCCTCTCCCGCGTCTCCACCTGGAGAGGAGACCGAGGGTGGCCGGAGCTTCCGAGGTGGAGAGAGCAGCCTCCCCTCGTTAGCACCTGCTAACGATCAGTGTTTAATTGGAGGGGGCTTCCCTCTTGCTTAGAGTAAGGAAAGAGCCAGGGTCTGCGCATCTCACGGAATAAAAACCACGAGCAAATACATCCCGTGACGCTGACACGCAGGCAGGCAGGTTTTTTAGTTTGTTATTTTATTTTTTTTAATTACTATTTTATTCTGGCGTGTCACCAAAGGCATCTCGCTGGTCCGGGGGGTTTCGCGCGTAGCGTTTCGTTGGGGCGCGGCGCAGCCTTTGCCAAAGCCTCGGCGAGGAGCAGAAGCGTCGTCGGTGCTAAGATGAATGTCTGGTTGCAAACGCGCGTCTCTAGGGATAATCCTTTTGGCCGTAGGTACGTAACGGAAAAGCTTCGTGAAAACAGCTTCTAGGCTGGGAATGTGTGAGCGCAATACAGCCGAGACTTGATAATCTGACTTTATACCAAAGGTTTCTCCTCTTTAATTTGACTAAAGGAAGCCGGCGCCTATAGATTTAAAACGAGTTTTCCAAAAGCGTCTTTGGAGTTAATTTGCTGGATTATTGGTGCATCCTGCCCCGTTAACCCAAAGAAATGAGAATTTTTCAGCCTGTAAATTAAGAGAGGTTGGATTTCACTGCTTGATGTGCTGCTCTCCCTAAAATCCCCGCCCGCCCTGGGATAAGTAGGAAGAGATCTCCTGGTCTCGATGTGGATCGAGCCGTTAGCCCAGCGCTGCCTTACCCGAGGAGCTCGAATAGGAGAGCGGTGATTGAGGCTTTTTTGTTGTGGGTTTTGCTTTATTTTTTTAGTGATAAAAAGGGCTTCTGGACCAAAAAATGAATCCTAAAAGTCAGGAGTAGCCGATTGTTTTGCCAAGACGTTAAGGAAAAACTCCCCCAGAGCAACTCATGCCTTCCAGGGAAGGTCGAAGCGATCAGTTACGGCTCCAAACTCGCGACGAAACCGCTGACATTCGGGTCAGTCTACCAAGTGATTCTGTATTGCATTTTGGGGACTTGGGGGGGGGGCTTTTTGTTTGTTCGTTCGTCTCGTTTTGTTGTTGTCGCCGTCGTTTGTTGTTCGTTTCTTTTTATACACACAAGAAAACGGTCGATTTTTCTCTATTTTTGTATCGTTTCGCATTTTGTATTCACGGTGGGGGGGGGGAATTTTACGGACTGTTCACTCGTCTGCGTTGTCTTGTGACGTGGCGCGCTTTCGCCCTGCCCACGGGCAAGAGGCACCTCTTGCTGCCGCCCGTGCGACGCGGAGGAACCGCCTCGCTCCCCCCAGCGCCCCGGCTTGATCCCCGGGGCCAGCTCCGCTGACACCCGCTCTCTCTTTGCACACACCGCTCACACGTCGGCTGTTCTTATTTTTTATTTCTATATCTTTGCTTTTAATCGGGATTTGTGGACCTCAGTGATTTCTCCCCGAAAGTGTCGTTGGCCGTCTTCAAACCGTTGAGGCTTTCCCTTAAATTATTTGGTCCAAAATTGGATTTTGTTGTATTATTTGAAATCCCCAGGGCAGGAGATGCTGCTGGTTGGTGCATGGCAATGCTCTTGGTTAAATTCCCTCTCCTGGGCTGGGAGCTCGGCTTTCGCCCTTGCATGGGCGGCATCACCTGTGCCAGCATCATTAAAGCATCGTCCTGGAATAATTCCACTACCTGGAATTTTGGGAGCAGAGATGGGAGGAGAGAAGCGAGTTAACATGGCTCTTCTTGCCTTTTTTTTTTTACTTATCATTTTTATTATATGCTGCTTTGCTCACCTCCGTAGGGGTTGTCACCCTGAGCGGGGTGTAAGGGCTGAATTACCTGCTCTGCGGAAGGGCCCCGGTGATGAATCAGGCAGACAAGAATGTCAAACATGCGAAAAGAAAAAAAGAAAACCAAATGCCAAAAAGCTACAAGATTGCAGCCACAAGCAAATTTTTTTCTCCCTTCTTTCCCTCCCTCGCCAGCGCCAGCAGAGATGGCGGCTGCTGCCCAGACGTTCGGCTCTGCGTAGATTTTGTGTGTGCGTGTCTTTTAATTAAATAGCTCTTCACTTAATGATGCTTTTAAAAGATCTTTCTTAACTGGGTTTGCTCCTGTTCCGGCACTGGAGGAGCAGGTCGCTCGGCGAATGTTCCCAGCCCCGCGCCGCCTCCCGTTTTCCCTTCGCCCCTTAGATTCTGCGGCTCCCTCTTGCCCAGCTGGGGCTCCCTGCTCCTCTCACCGGTGTTGGGGTGTCTGAGAAGCTGCACCCAGGTGAAGGGAGAAGATAAAATCTTAGAAAAGCATCTCGGTCCTGAAGATAAAACATAAATTGGCTCTTGTCCCAGGCGGCCCCGTGCGTCCACCCTGCCCTGCCGGTGCCCGGGGAGCGGAGGTGGCTCCTCCCAGGTGACCGACTTGCCGAAATTTTTGTAGTTGGTTTGTTTGTTTGTTTTTCGTTTGGTTTTTTTTTTAATTTTCTTTCTGGTCTCGTTGTTATTAGTCCTTTAAAACTTTTTAACATATTGATTGTGTTTCAAAATGAATGTTCCTTTCACTGAATTCTGATGAATAAACTTCAGATTTTTAGAGAACATTGGATTCCGCTTGTGCTCTGTTTTTTTACCCCGTGTTTATTTTATGCTTGATTTAATCTTTTTCCCCCTCTTACCTCTGGATTATTTGCAAGTAAAGTGGCTTTTTCAGTGGGAGAAGACAGCAGAAGAGATGCTTCGGAGAGCGCGGCGTGCCGCCTTTCCATAACACGTGCACCGGCAGGTAGAGAAGAGAAGGGATGGTTTTAATTGGAGGTTTTTATTGTGCAATCGGTATTTCTGGGGGAAGTTTATCAGCATTGCTATTTAGAAGCATTAGATTTCTCATCTGTTAGATTCTCTGGGCTGTGTCTCTGCTCCAGCCTCTGTTCCAGGAGCATCTCTCCGAGGTTTCAGACCTCATCAAAACGCCCAGAAGGAGAGTCCTGCTGCCCCTCCCTTCCTGGGGCGCAAATTGAATTTGTAAAAAGCCGTAATTATCTGTAGCTCCTGATGAGCTGCTGCCGTAATGAGGCGGGAGCGGCCGCGCAGGGAGCCCCGGCTGCAAGGAGGGTTCCCCTGGGGAGGTTTTGTCCTTTCTGAGGAGATTCCCGGCCGTGCCTCGTGCTGGAATCACAGAATCATAGAAACATCAAGGTTAGGAAGGACCTTAAGTCCAGCCTAGAGGGAAGAGCAAACCTGCTGTGGGGCACGAGGAACCGGGGCCGTGTCGCCTCTGCCCCGTGCCCTTTTGGCTGCCCCAGACCTCCTCCAACGGGACCATCCGCTCTGAAAATCGTGACTTAACATCCTAGGCGGGGCTTTCCCGAGCTGAGCCTGAATCTTTTGGTGTTTTGCTTTTAGGTGCAAAAAGGCTGCGTCACGGCCGCCGGTTTTGCTGGTGGAGCGCCAGGTGTGGCTGAGCATCGGCCGTGGGGGAAACTCAGCTCTGCTTCCCGCTCCATGCTGTGAATACATCTGTGCTGCATGAGTTCAACCGAATTAATGGATTTTTCTTGTAGCGTTTTTTTTTCTCCCCCCAAACCCGATGGAGCGAGGGAAGCGCGTGCTCGAGGGCTCTTTGCTGTCGGGCTTGGAAGAGGTGCCGGGAGGGGGGTCACAGGGTGGGGGAGCCCTGTTTTCTGGCTTGCTGCTGCATTCCAGCTGGGAATAAATGCCTGCCCAGCCCCAAGGGAGAAGCTTTCCCCAGGTTGGATGGAGCCCCTGCCAGCACCCAAACCCACAGGGTGAGGCAGTGCCTTTCCCTTTGGGTTTAAACAAGGACTTTTTGGGTGCTTTGCCCCAGGAAGGAGGTTTGATGGCGTCAGCGGGGAGGGTCAGTGTCCATCGCAGCTCTGGTGGGTTTTGTCTGAAATAGGGGCTGGGGGTGAAGGGAGGGTTGAGCTGGGGGTTCCCACAGGAGCGTGATCTCCCCGTCGTGGGTACTGTGAGGGACAAAGGCAGCAGCTGAGGCCACCTCTGAGAAGAAGCAGAGCGGGACCAGCACGGGGGAGAGGCCACCAGCCCAGAGGTTCTCCAGAGGGAATCTCCTGATCATCCCTAATTGAATTTAGGGAGGAGGGAAAAAATATTAAAAAAATATCCAGGCAGGGGAAAGGGCAGAGGGCAGGCACCGAGTGCCGCTGATTGATGAGCTCCAATTATTTTCCTTCATTTTAAAGCTGGGCTGAGGTCTGGAAGTTAATCAGTTGGGAAAAATGAAATGGGGAGCCGGGTCGGCACTGCCAAGGGCTCTCTCCAGCCAAGTGTGGAAACCTCATCTAGAAATGGGAAAAACAAATAAGCTGTTGAAAGGATGGCCAGGGGCGAGGGTTGTGTGGCTGCTGGTACTTGGTGGTTCCTGGGTCATGAACTCAAACCTCAGTCTTCAGATTCTCCCTCTGGATCCTGTCTGACTTCTTCACAGCCTGCCAGGCTGTTATGCCGAGCATCCTTCCTGCATCCTACACGCTTCTTGGAGTAAAAACCACGTTCCCTGAAGCACTCAGGCTGCCGTTTCCGAGGTGTGAGGGGTTACCTGGGGTGGGGGGGCTGCTGGCATCGCTTGCAGCTGCGATGTTTAATTGCACGTTGCCCGACGGTGCCCGGGGCACGTTCCCCTTGGCTTCACCCGCGGCAAGAAAAGCTCGAGCAACGGGCGAGGGCAGGCGGGTACCAGAGGGGATGCTGGAAGCCACTGGAGCACAGGCTGGCAGAGGGATGCTGCAGGAGATGGATTTTGCCTTGTCCTCATGCTGCTTTCTCTTTCTACTGCTTTCCTGCTGCACACGGGGCAGGAGAAGCGTTTGACCGCGGCAGCGGAGCGCTGCTGGGGAGGACGGCGCGATCGGCGCTCGGGTTGGCCCATCCCGCCGGGGACGCTTCAAACCTTCAGCTTTAATTGCCTGCTAGTAAATACAAATCGACTCGTTCACTGCAAACAGGGCCCTACTGAAAAAACACACTGTGAGTCAGTTGTCATCATGCAAATCTATTTCACGCTTTGAAGTGTTTCTTGTTTGTTGGGGTTTTTTTCTCCTTTTTTCTCCAAAGTAATTTAAAAAGCCTCGACACAACAGCGTCGCTCCACGAAGGAAGATGTGAGCACCTGTAACACTTTGTGGGCTTCCTCACGGCTGTTTTCCAGAGGCTGGAGCAAAATGGGTCTTTCTGAGGCTGAACCTGACTCTGATGTAATCTCAGCTGAGGATATTAATTAAAAAAACCCCCAAACCTGACACCAAAGAGATGCTGAGCTTGACCTTGGTTGGGTCTGCTGTGGGGCTCCAAGGCTTCGAGCTTGGGGATGCAGCTTGGTAATAACGTGGAGCTCCCTGGGGTCCTGCATCCCTCTGAGATCCCAGCTAGATCCTAGACCTGGGCCCGTTTCGTAAGCTGGGTGTGATAATTAGCAGCCAGTTCATTAATCAAGGCAGTTGTCAGGGATTTGTGACCATGAAGCTCTTCTGACTGCGCTTCTGCTGCGCTCCCCGGTCCGGCGAGGATCGCTGTATATTTAATTTCGTCTTTATCTCACAATCCTCGCTTTAAGCAGAACTCTCTGCTCTCGGGGGGGTGTGAAAGCACCAACGAGCGCCGGTCGAGGTAAATCCCTTTTCAAAGGCGCCCAAAGCCGGTGGGGTCAGGCACGGGAGGGCTCCGCGGCTCAGGCAGGACCTGCTTCATGGGATTAGTATCACGGGAGAAAATATTTCAGGCAGGCAAAACCCTTTGTGCCCCCCCCAAAGTCTGCAGGGATGGAAAAGAATAACTGACAGTCCTGTTTTGCCTCAGACAGAGGTGACGCTGAAGAAAAGCGGGGCTAGGCGCTTCAGGATGTTTCGGGGCACGGGAGGGCTCCGCGGCTCAGGCAGGACCTGCTTCATGGGATTAGTATCACGGGAGAAAATATTTCAGGCAGGCAAAACCCTTTGTGCCCCCCCCAAAGTCTGCAGGGATGGAAAAGAATAACTGACAGTCCTGTTTTGCCTCAGACAGAGGTGACGCTGAAGAAAAGCGGGGCTAGGCGCTTCAGGATGTTTCGGGCTCGTTGCAGGGAATGATGCTGTTTAATTAGTTTAATTATAGCGAGGAGGGGGCTGGCTCACACCCCCGAGCATCAGCTGGCGGCGGGTAGCGCGTCTCTGAG
>NW_009713441.1:8638-9187 GCF_000703405.1 Apaloderma vittatum | reverse complement strand
CTCCTCGGGCATCCCGCCGGGATAATCCCGGTCCTTAATTCCCGCCTGGGCTGCGCGGCAGCGGCAACACATTCGCTTTCTTTTGAAATCCCCTTAAATGAAGGAAAAAGCGGGGTTGCTTTTATTTACTCTCTATTGGCACCTCTTCTAGGTCACCCTCATTCTGTGTTTCCAGGCTCTGCTCGAGCTCCCGTAAGCAGGAAAAAGGGGACAAGCTGAGGGAGGGACACAGCGCTGGTTTGATGTGGGCAGCAGCTGGTGAGGGGCTACGGGCACCCCCCAAAAACCTGGAGCAGCCCATGAGTTGTGACCCAGCGATGCTCTGCGTCCAAAGGGGAGCCATGGAGTAGCCTTCGTGTCACCTGCAGCTGGGTGGCAGCACCCGTCCCCATCTTCTGCTCCACCTAAAGTCCTTCCAAAGCGTTCCCCACCATCCCTGGGAGCAGCTGATTTAATTTCTGGAGGGTTTGGGGGTTCCTGGTGTCACCACGGCGCTCTGGGTCTCCCCGTGGCTCAGCCCTGGGGTCCTGCTGGCATCTCCAGGGTGGC
>NW_009713441.1:0-8607 GCF_000703405.1 Apaloderma vittatum | reverse complement strand
GTGGCCGCCGGTCCCACTGGCGGGAGCTCGACGCTGGAGATTTATTTATAATCTCTTTATTTTCAGTATGATGCTGAAATCTGGTTTATGCTGCAGGGATTTGGAGGAAGAAAAAAAAAAGGCTTGTTTTCTTTCTGATGCATGAACGGTCAGTGAAAGCTTTTATTTGGGGGAGTGGGGGTATTTTTGTTGAGAGCGGGTGGGAGAGCTGGGCTTTGGGGAATCCTCTCGGGCAACAGCAAGGCGAGGGGCTGCCGGGGTTGGGGGCCGTCCCCCGCAAGGCTTTTTTAACCGAATTCCAGCTCCTTGGCAGGAATCCTCGCATCCCGCCTGGGGATTTTTGGGACCAGTCGTGATGCTGGGCTGACCTCTAAGGGAGGGCTCAGTTATTGCAGCGGTCGGGCTGGAGCGATGCTGACCGGGAAGTGGTGGGTCTCCCCCAAAGCCCCCCCGAAAGCCGCCAAGGCAGCGCCCCCGGGCACCCAGCCCAGTGCCCCCAGCAACGCCAGCCGGCCTTTGGTCATGCCCTTTGGCCACGGAGCCTGAAAACGTGTCCCATCTTTAAAAGCCAGCACTGTATTATTTCAGCTGTCTGCTATAACACTTGGTTTATCGAATTTTTTACTTCTGTTGGGTTTTACAAAGGTTGGAAGCCCAGGACCTCCCAGGCGCTCGGCGGAGCTGGTCGCATCACCCGCGGGATCCGAAGATGCTGTCCCCTCCCGCTCCGACCCTGCGGTCTGGGTACCAGCAGGACTCTGCTCTGCAAACCGCCTCCCTGGCCGCGCTTTCAGGGGGTGGGTTTTAAAAAGGGCTTCCTGGAGACCATACGGTGAAGCCTGAAGGATCGTGTTATATCATAAATCCAATTATCGCCTTGTTTTGCTCGCCAGGAGCTGCCAGTGATGAGCAACCAGATTTTCCCCCTCCCAGCATCCCTTCTTCCCGCTCAAAGGTATTTTGGCTGAGGGACCGCCAGCCCAAGCCCTGCTACACCCCGCTCAGCCCCATGCCAGTCCCACCAGCTCGTAACTGGGGTGTGTGGGACATAAAACAACTTTGACCCAGGAGCATTTGGTTTCCTGGGGTAACCTGGGGAGCAGGAGATGCCACGCTGGGATGATGAGAAGAGTGGAAGGAGGACAGAGGTTGCCATCTCCCAGCTTTTCATGTATTTCCAAGGTGGCAACAAAAGAGAAAAGTTTATTGTCTAAAGCAGGGAGGGCACGCTCAGCTTGGTGAAATAGCTTGAGCTAAAGGAAAACCACAGAGCCGCAGTCTGTCTGACAGAGCCCAGACCTCACAGATGTTGCCTATGAATTTTTGGAGGTTTTCCTATGTGGTTTTCCTATTTGTTGCAGTAAGCCCTAAACCCCGTTGACGTCACTCATCCATTTTTAGCCATGACATATCTCTCTCTCCTCCCCACACCCCAGAGGGCACTAATAGCCCTTAATGGTCCTGAGCAGCCTCACCTGGGGTCCACACCCATGGGCCCAGGAGCCCATTTAAGCTCAGCCCTGGCCTCCCAGCCCTTCTTGGGCTGTCTCGTAGGAGCAAAGGGCTCCATCCCACCCCATGGACCCATTGATCAGACCCTGACATGTGGGTTGACTTCTCAGCCTGGCCATGGAGCTGCCTCATCGTCATGGATGTGCCTCGGTTGGCCTTGACGACCGTCTTTGTCCTGCTCACCTTGCTCAGGTGCCGTGGGGCTGGTCTCTGCCCCTTGGGTTATTGCTCCTGGTGTCTTCACTGCTGACCTCAGATGTCCCTTAAAGGTCCATAAAGGGTGCTCTGGGGCCAGGCAAGAGCAACCATCCTCGGAGAAGGGCTGTCAAAAGGGCAGCGTGCCAGAGACCCGCCAACAAGTAAATAAACCAATCCCTTACAAAGCCACCCGAGGCTGGCCGTGTTTGTTCTCGGGCCAAGAGCCGGCTGAGGAAGACTCCCTTCTCTTCTCTGCACTTCCGCGAAGGTTTCCAGTGCGTTACACAACGTCTCCGAAGGGTGGGCGAGGATGGGGTCGGCTCACACCAGACCTGCAGAGGATGTCGTGGCTCCACCTCGACCACCCAGGCTGCGTGTTGTCCCCCCACGTGGTTTGTGCTCTGTCTTCTCCTTGCTTAATCCCCTTCCAGCAACGGGGATGTGCTGCTTCCCTTTCCCTGGGTGATGACTTCTTCATCCAATTTTCATGCACTTCGTTCCACCCTGAATTTATTTTTTTTTTAATTATTTTTTTGGACGGGGAGAATACCTCACCCAGCACAACGGGGCCTTGTCACAACACCTCCTCCTGCAAGCCGTGGGAGATGCCCTTCCACCCCGCCAGGCGCCGTGCCCTGCCTCCCTCCCGGGGCGAATCCCGCTTGCGTGTGGGTGCAGAGGGCTCGGCGGTGGGAAGGAACAAGGAACGGTGGGAAGGAACAAGGAACAGCGCTTTCTCCCACAAGACTTGGCGAGAAGAGGCAGGAACTCGCATGTCGGTGCCCGTGAGCATTTCCAGAGTGTCTGAGGACCTTCCTCCTCCTCCTCCGCCCCGGGTCGGAGCTGTTGAACGGCGACGCGCGAAGCCGTGTCGGCTTTGATCGGGAGGTTTGCTCCGTTTGATGTGATCTGTTTGATCTGATCTCCCGTCTCCCCGCCACGCTCTGCTACATGTGTGGGGTTTTGGGTTGTTTTTTTTCCCCTCCCCCTGTGCTTTTTCGCAACGTGGAGGGGTTAAACCCCGTGTGCGCGTTAAGGTCGTGCCAAGGATGGGCTGTTATCTTCTACAGGCTCCTGTCTGGTTTTTTGGGTAAATAATTTGTTGGCAATGATAAAGTGCCTCTTGGTGTGAAAGGAGGTGGGGGAAAAAAGTGAAATCTGGAACTAAGCCAGGCCAGGGAGGGAGGAGTGCTCTTTTCTGCTATTGTTTCTTCCAAAAAAACCCCAAGAACCCATCTAAAAGAAGAAAATTCCCTGGTGTGCACATACAGATTTTTCATTAGCATTACACTACCAGCAGCAGAGGTTTGAGTGCCCAGAGAAAAGCTGTCTTGCTGCTCCTACTCTACAAATCCAGTCCTACAATTTTCTAGCATTTAGGAGAGATGAATTATTTTTCCCCGCGCCGTTGAAACCACAGAAGCTTTTGCTGGCTTTGCTGGCACAGGGATGCTGGTCTGCAACAGCTGCTCCAGGCATCATCCCGCCTCCCCCAGAAAGGAGTGTGACCTGATTGCTGGTGCCATCAGGTGTACAGAGAGATTGTTTAAATAGATTTTTTTTTTTTTTAGAAAGCAGATAATAGAGATTTTTATCAGAGTCAATGGGTTTGGCACCCAAGAGGGAGCCTGTAAGAACCAGAGCTGGCTGAGCCTTTCTGTGGTGAGACAGGTAAATTAACAGAGCCTGACAAATCAATCCCTGGCTTTCGGCTCCCGAATTGATGCTCGTTTGAAATGACACCAACATCGTTGCTTCCTTGCCTGCAACCAGGGTATGCCTTAGCCTCTGCCTGGACAACCATGCAGCTCTGCAGGCCTTTCTCTAGTTGCAAAGCTGAGTCTCCACACCTTGACTTTCTGCAGCCCTTCTCTTCTGATTTTTTTCCCTGATCTGAAGGACAAAGGTGCCAGTAATGATGCATAAGGTCACCTCCCTGCCTGTGCCATCCCAGCCAGGAGCTGCTCGCAAGGGCTGTGAACCACCCGTTGGGGTCAACCCTGTCTGTGCATCCCCCGACAAGGACAAAGAGCAATTTCTTTTTTAACTTTGCAAGGCAAGTGGTAAATTCCCCAATGCTCGGGAGGCTTTGTTTCAAATTAGGTGTTTCCTTCAGCATGGCCTTTCTCTCCCTCCAGGTCAGCAGGTGAAACTCCATGGCCCAGGGGACTCGGGGCAGGCTGGATAAATAAAATTATTCCTTCCAGGCTTAAAGTCAACTGCAGTATTTCCCTCTAGTGCTGGGACTCTCTGTTCTCCTCCACCTGTGCTCGTTCACTGCAGAGCCTACCAAGGAGACGAGTCGCTGGGGGTTATTTCTGGAGGAGCTGGAGGTGAAGTAGGGTCTCTGCCAGCACTCCTCTGTGTCCCCCCTCTTCTGCAGCTTCACTGAAGTTTAGTCGTGCCCTTGTCTGGAACCATCCCAAGGGCAGGCTGGCAGCTCGGCTGGGCTCCGGTCCCAGGGGGACTTTGCTGGGGTCCCCGAGCTGCTCCTCTGGGGTCCCCGAGCTGCTCCTCTGGGGCCAGGTGAGCGTGAGTCACGTTGCAGAAATCTCCCTGGGGCTGCTCCTGGCTTCTGCGTTTGGAGACCGTGCCCAGCTCCAGCGTGCACGTTGGGACTGGTTCAAGCAGAGCTGCTGTAACTGGGGTAATGGCTTTGGCAGCCCCAGGATGGGGCGAGAGCATCGCTCCTCACCCCTA
Organism: Apaloderma vittatum; assembly: GCF_000703405.1. Taxonomy (NCBI): domain Eukaryota; kingdom Metazoa; phylum Chordata; class Aves; order Trogoniformes; family Trogonidae; genus Apaloderma; species Apaloderma vittatum. The sequence goes on along the minus strand of NW_009713441.1, from coordinate 4,197 downwards.
AGAGAGACCTGGCGGCTCCTGCCCACCTCCCCTCTGCCCGCTCAGGCTCTCCCTCCTGGTTTTGGCTCTAATGCCCAGCACGGGCCAGGGTGGTGGTCTCACAGATGCCTTCCCCCTCGCTGAGGGTCGAGGGCTGAGCGTTGGGAGAGGGAGGAGTCACCATTCCCAGAGGTGTTCAAAAAATGTGTAGATGCAGCAGTTTAGGACACGGTTTAGTGGTCACGGTAAGTGTTGGGTTGACGGTTGGACCTGATCTTAGAGGTCTTTTCCAACCTGAATGATTCTATGATTGTAATGTCTCCTCGCAGGCCATTGCATGGGACCAGTAAAGGACGGACAACAAGGCGGTTTGTCCAGTAGCTGGTGGAGAAACGGGGCTTTTGGTCCCAGACATGTCACCCAAGGGTCCCCCCCTCCCTTTGCTGAAGCAACCTGGGCAGAACAGCAAAGCACGTTGATCCCAAAGGTGCTGCCGAAGAAAAGCACCCATCAGCGGGGACCTCCCTGGCTGCTGTGCAAACATCCAGCTTTGTTCTTCCTCATCTGCCGCTCGCTCAAAAAGCAAGTTAATGTGACTTAAGAAACCTGCAAATACTCATGTCTGTGCCGTGAGTGATGGAGCTCTTGGTGGTGTTTTTGCTTCTGTGGGTGCTGCTGGATGTTGGTCCCAGCTTGGGCAGCAGCCTTGCCTTTGGGTGCCTCTTCTCTGCTCCTTCTGCCGCGCTGGATCCCAGTGGGATTTGCTTTGCAAATGCAGGAGACCACAGCTTCCTCCTCCATAAATAGAAATTAATCAGACTGCAGGAGGTTTGATCTTAAAAACGCTCTTTCCAGCATCTCAAGTCAGGGAAGCAGTGAAGACCTGGGTGTTTCCTAGATCTTATTTAATGCCTTTTTTTTTTTTTTTTCCTTTTTCCCCCTGCAGTGCAGCTGCAAGAGACATGGGGCTTTCTGGCACATTTAGGAGGTGGATCCCATCAGCATCATCCCCTCCTGGGCATGGAGGGGTGCCGGCAGCGGTGGCTGTTGGGGTGGGTGCTGGGATCCTGGAGCCTGGGCCAGCGCCGGTGCTATTAATAACCCACCAGCCAGGCTGCTGGGCCGGAGGAAACAAAGGAAATGAAGTTAATACGTGGAAATGTTTCCTTGTTTTCCCACTCGGTGCTTGGGGACCTGCCCGTCACTCCCTGCCCCTCTTGCCCAGCCCAGGCTGCGGCTCTGCTCAAGGTAGCTCTGTGAGAGCCCGGTTTGGGGAAAAAGTGTTGAGGAATAGGGATTCTGGGGATGGCAAGAGAGCAGAGGAGCCTCGAGGCACATCTGAGCTGCTTAAGAAGAGGGAGAGGGGTTTAGGGGGCTGTTCTTTGGGGGTGAAGGGGAGAAAAAGCACTTTTACTTCTGGATTTTGGGGCAGTGTTGCTCCTTGCCAGCCCCATGTGATGCTGTGAGGGCTCCTGCCTGGTCCAGAACCACACTCCTAGGCTCACTTTTCCCTCCCTGAAAAAAAATTACACTTGCAGATGAGGAATAAGCAAGGCCCAGGGCAAGAATAGGAGTCACCTGTGAATAAACCCAGCTGCCTGCGTTGGTGAAAAGGGGCAAGAGGAGCACAGAGAACCCTCATCACAGCGCAAATCAGGAGTTAATGAGTGTGGTTTGGTGGAGAGTAGAACATTTCTCTGCCCTGTCCTCCAGCCATTAAAATTTTAAATGGGAAAACAAAACAAACCCCAACCAACAGACCAAACAAAAAAACCAAACCAAGTTGCTGATGTTCCTGAGGTGGGCTGTCTTATCTCCTGTGCACCTGGAACCTGAAAGAAAACCAAACCCTCTGGTGATGAGGCGCTAACCACACAGTGAGGGCCTTCAGAGGGGTCACCTCCTCCTGCCTCAGGGCTGTGCTTTGTTGTAAAAGGTAGGAGAAATGCTGCTGATGGGCACCAGGCTGTGTCCTCCAGCCCTCTGCCCTTCACTCCACATTGTGCTGGTGGTCCCCATCCATGCCTCCGAGCTCATCGGGGCCACCTCGCCTGCTCTACGGGTCACTTAGATGAATTAATTGCAAGCTATAAAATCAGGATTAAGAGGATAATAGGACCAGGCACCCCATCTCAGCTGGAACTGCTAGAACTACCGAAAACAAAAGGAGACAATGAACCAGATGCTGCTGGATCTTTAGAAAGGTAATCAACAAGAATAAATTAGGAGTATGGAAGGATTTAACCCTTCTGGGAGGGGGGAAGGAGCCTGTAACACTTGGTCAAGGTGTCTGAATAAAAAAATGAGGGTCTGTGATTCTGAGAGCTCATGGATTTCAGTGCACGCATCATGTGCGGAGAGGTATGAGACCGACAGCAGGTCGGCTACGGAGAGAGAAAAGGACTTTATGGGGTGGGGTAACACCGTGGTGGCTGGGCATCTGCCAAAACTTTGTTTGGGTTTCCAAGAAGCTGCTAATTCCTTATCATTTTTTTTTTAATATATCAAGGCATGATGGTACTTGGAGGGAGGAAAAAGGTGGTGTCTGGGGAGGCCACCACGTCACCTGTGGCCCCAGCTGAACTGCCTTAGGCTGCTGATTTTCACTAGACCTGGAAAAATAAATCAGTAAGCCAGCTCAGCGTTTTCTGGGCTTGCCTTCACCTTCATCAGTCCTTGTGGTCCCTGAACTTTGTTAACCTGTTGGTGAGCCTGAGGTAATCTTGACAGGAAAGTCCATCGCTGCTGTCATTTATTTCTCCCCTGGGGTCCATCACCTCCTATTTGGGACAAGAATTGCCCATCTTCACCCTGAGCCTGCCTGCCACCCCAGTAATTTCCAGAAAGTACCTGGGAATGTCCCTGGTGGGAGCAGAATTTAAGTCTTTCTGCTGATTTTAGCGTGTTTTCTGCAGGTTTTAGGTTTCTACTCAGATAGACCCATTGTGGTCCTGCTCCTTCTGCCCCTGAGAGGAGCCAGAGAAGAGCCTGGCCAAGGGCTGCCTGGAGCTCAGCGGCTGCAGGAGGGTCTGAACCTGAGCTGGGAGAGATTGCTGCTGGGCAGCAGGCTGGGAGAAGTACTGGAACAACTGAGGTGGGTTTTTGGCCCTCGGGTGAACTGCTCGTGAATGGGTCGATGGTGTAAAAAAGGGTCTTTTTGACGTCTGTGCCCAAAGCCAAAGAAAGCGTTTTGGAATTTGATGTGTTGCCAAAATCAGGTGGAAAATTCTGAGCTCGTGCTGCTCCACGGAATGATTGATATGATGATCCCAATTACACTTAATTGTGGTTATCCTATTAATAACACCCTCTTTCTGCAGCACACACCTGCCTCTCCACGGGAACCACCACTAATATGCCTTAAATCACCAATTACATGCGATGGAAAAGCAGCAATTAAATCCACTAAGTCTTGCCTAAATAACCATTTTCATTTCCCTCCAGTACCTTTTCATGTTATAAAGCCCGTTTCTTAAAATCAATTTTTTTATTTCTGTGGCTTATTTATCCGGGCAGGAACACCTCAGCTGATGGAAAGCACCGCTAGGTTTGCAGAGAGCGGGTGGACACGTGTGGCTGGGGCAGAACCCTCCTTCATTTTTAAAAGTTTTCAGGCAGCGCTGCTCAGAGCTAATTATTCTGCAGGGGTGGGAATAGCGACCTGGGCTTCTCCTGGTGCCGTGTTGGGGTTGGCAAAGCCAAGGGCGGTTTCACCAGGTGTCTGAGTGTCGTGAGAGGAGCGAAGCACCTGGTCAAACCCAAATGTATTGCCCAGGTGGGCTCGTGGCTGTGCAAAACCTCCGTTTTCGGTGCTGGAGGAGGAAGGTGTTCCTGTGAGCGTGGTGAAGGGATGAGGGGTGCATTGTATATGGCAAATCTTTGAGCCTTCTTTGGTGCTTTTTCTGATTTTGGTGTTTTTTCTGATTTTGGTGTTGGGAATTTTTGGTTTTCTTCCTTCGATCCGAGCGAAGCTTGTTAATACCGTGTGACAAAGGTAGATTTTAATAATAATTCTCCCCAGAAAGGGAGGCAAAAGCTGGAAAGAAGCTAACGGTGAGCCCAGCCCGTGACGGCGACCCCGCTCAGGAATGAGAATTCCGGATAAAATCGGGGAAGTTTTTGAAACCCCACCCTCCAGGCTGTTCGATAGGGGTGCTCTAACCCGTGCCGGAGGTGAAGCATCTATTTTTGCCCTGACGTTTGAGGTTAAAACCCCCA
>NW_009713440.1:80546-81075 GCF_000703405.1 Apaloderma vittatum | reverse complement strand
TTTGGCTCTGCTCGCTGTAACGTGCTTGGGTTCGGCTGTCTTTTTAGCAGAAATGTGCGCACTGGTAGGTGTTTAAAGAAAAAACCAAAGCACCAGCCTACTTCAGACAGAGTAAGAGGTTAATGGAAATCACCGTGCACGCAGCCAGCGAGTAAGGCTCGACCGGGGGATTTGGGTTGTGGACTCCGCTCCGCTGTGTCTCGGGCAGCTCGGCTGAATTCAGCGTGCGTCCGGCCCCTTCACGTGTTGTCACTAGGGAGGAAAAACAACCCGCAGGTGTTTCGGTTGTTGCAGGCTCCCGCCCTTGCAAAGCCCCGTTCCGGGGAGTTGTGCGTGGGGCTCTCACGAAGCCGAAGACGCCCGGTCCGTGTCCAGAGCGCTGCTATTTATAAGACTTGGCAGAGCGGGGGAGGAGGAGGAGGAGGGATGCAGCACCAGGCTGTTATTTGCCTTTTGCATAAACTGCCGAGACAGGTTGCATATTGTTGGAGATGTGGCATCGGTGGAGGCAGAGGGGGAGGGGGAGGTT
>NW_009713440.1:67607-80527 GCF_000703405.1 Apaloderma vittatum | reverse complement strand
CTAATCCTTCTCTTCCTAGGGACTGTGGATCCGTGAAGCGCTTCCCTCCGATGTGAATGCAGTGTCCCCTGTGGGATGCAGTAGGGGATGCCCAGCTCTACTGCAATGGCAATTGGAGCTCTCTCGAGTTCTCTTCTCGTAACCTGCTGCCTCATGGTTGCCCTCTGTAGCTCCACCATACCTGTACAAAAACTGGCCAAGGCTCAAGACAAACAGGAGATAAAAGCAAGCCAGGAAAAGAGGGACCACACGTCTGCAAGGGACAGCCAGACAGGCCCGGGGAAAATGAATGAGATCGGCAGGAGCGGGAGGGAGGAGGGTAGCAGGGACTGGAAGAGCAAAGGGAACAGGAACTACTCAAACAAGGAGTCTTGGACTAAGCAGAAGCAGGCTTGGAGCAGTCAGGGGACGAGCAGTAAATCTGGGAGCATTCAGGCACAAGAGCAAAGGGACGAGGAACCCGAGGAACCTCAGGTGCCCGAAGATTCGTCTCTGCCAGAAGCTGTTGCGAGCGTCACCCCTGAGCCCCCGGAGGAGTACGCCTACCCGGACTACCGTGGGAAAGGCTGCGTGGACGAGAGCGGCTTCGTCTATGCCATCGGGGAGAAGTTTGCGCCGGGCCCCTCTGCCTGCCCCTGCCTCTGCACCGAAGAGGGCCCGCTCTGCATCCAGCCCGAGTGCCCCAGGCTCCACCCTCGGTGCGTCCATGTGGACACCACGCAGTGCTGCCCGCAGTGCAAGGAGACGAAGAACTACTGCGAGTTCCGCGGGAAAACCTACCAGACCCTAGAGGAGTTCATGGTAAGGGCTGTAAGCCAAATGCTGTTTCAGGGGTCTTTTTCTCATTTGAAGTGGCGTGGGGCGTTCTGGGACTCCCGCCCCTCCCCTTTTCATTTCTGTGCTAATACTACTTCTGCCACGCTATGAAATATTCCCCTTTAAACATGACCTTTCCTGCTCTAAGATACCGGAACATTTTAAATGAGGGGGCTGATCTTTACTAATTCCTTTGGTATTTACAGTAAAAATTGCTACTCGGTGGTGATGTGGATTTTATAAAAATTTTCAGCAACGCGTTTGTTTCCTTATTTAACGGTTAACTGTGAAACTTATACCTTCACGGGACTGAGCAGGGATTTGTGGGCTGACTTCTATTCCTAGTAATCAGTCTGTGATGATGCTTTTTTTTCATAAGTCATTTCTCTTTTCCTTTATAACCATTTAAACTGTGCTGCCAAGGCCACACAGTGTTTGCTTTCTGAGAATGAATATGGGCCTTCTTTTTAGTAAGAACATGGTTCACAATCTGGATTACAGTGGTACCTAAACAAAGGACTTAAACCGTTATGCTTTTAGACTGAGTCCTTTTTAGTGTTATTGTGCAAAGTTATTATCACTAAAAATGCAACTTACTACAGTGCACTGAAAAGTTTTGGAGTTGGGGCCGCTTTCCTGGTTGCTTACTTTCTCTTTTTCCCTTTAGTACTTTATTGTGGCTGAGATCTGCAAGGAGGCTGTAGGAATTTGCGTGCAAATGACTGTTAGATACAGAGCTAGTCCAAAACCCATTTCTGAACACACCAGAGATTTTCAAGCTGAATACATTGAGGGGAGTACAAAAACCAGTTCAGGCTTCTGGAAGCTTGAGCCCCTCTCAGGTTGGAGTAAAGGAATATGTGCTTGTGAAGGCTGTAAATAAATTGCCACCTCTGCTCTCCACAGCATTTTTGTATTCTTGAAAACTTAACTTTGATTCATAATGTCTTTCCATGTTCTTCAATTTATTAAAATAAATAAATAAAGGAGCAAGGTTATTCTCTCCAGAATAAATCACATTGCCCTCGTGTAGAGTACTGGTGGATTTCAAAGCACAGCAGAAATCATCATATGATCCTCACTTTTTCCATGTCACCCTCAAGGATTGCATTCAGCTTTGGGGTGACAGTTTTCTTCTTTAAGAGGGAGAAGGTACTTTTAACAGCAGCTAGTTGGTGTGACCTTTTCAGAGATGGGTTGCGAGATCCTTCCTTTTCTCAGGGGCCACCAAAACAGCGATGTTTCTGCACACATGCTCTGTAGGTCAAAGTTTTAAAGGCTTCTCCCCAGTCTTCATTCACGTTCTTCTAACCAGTTGCATTTGTCTTTTTATACAGTGGTGCCTCAATGGCTGTAAAGCAGGCCTAAAATACCTGACTGCGTTGCATATCTAGTAACAGAATAAAGCCTTAGGGACTCTCTGTTACATCTGAACAGGGCTGGCAGCCTTGGTGAAAAGGGAGAGCTCAAGAGTGACGGAAATGTTCTGACAAGACTTTGGCTTTCAGCTTTCTTTTTAACCCCAGTCTGCCTTCAGCCCTTGCATTGGTACCTTCCTGTAATGAAACAGCTGCAGCCTGTTTGTTTAGATATATGAGGAGCCTGATTTTCAGCTGAGCTTTAGCTTTGGTTCCGATCCTACAAGCACGAAACTAAGTGCAGCTGTTTGCCTGTGCCCCTGCCATCAGTGGCAGCGTCTGGCGAGGTGAGTGACGTGCGGACGTCGTAGTCAGATTGCTGCTGCTCGGGGGAGGCAATTGCAGAAGGTTTCAAAGGTTGTTTTGTGAGTTTAAAGTTGATGTTCTGGGAGACGTTACTACTACCTGATCTCTTGATTAAGGTCGAGGAAGGAGTTATAAGTGGATAGCGATCTGATTTGTCTTCTGTGTCTGAACTTACCGTTTGTGGCAAAGTGTTGCAGACATCACTGAAGGAAAAGGTGACCTCCTAACTTTTAAGTCATGTTATCTGCACAAACGTTTGAGTGTAGACATGGAAATATGCACACAGAGTTTGGGGGTTTGCTTATATAAAATACATATATGGCTTGCATGGCAAAAAAACCTGCCCTGACCGGAACCAGTGCTAACTTGGAAGCTGAGTTTGCCAGGGAGTGAGAGGTTTGGTCCATTTCTTTGAGTCCCAGTCCTTCCTGCAGGCCTTGCCTGTGTGTGTGTATGCACGTGTGTTTTTGTTTTCAAAAGGGATGTGGAAGTGGACACAAAACACAGGCCTAGGGGAGGGGTGCAGTCTCATAAAGCTGTTTCCATCAGTGCCACTCCCCCATGCGTGTCTTGAGGCAGGATGGCAGAGGGATCACAGCATCCGTACCAGTGGGACTGGGAGCAAGAGCATTAGCTGGTGAAATGCAACTAGAAAAAAATTCTGCACAGAGCTGGAGGTTGCTGAGCATGTGCTTCACTTGATGTTTTTCAGTCTTACAGCAAGATTTGAAAATAAAGAGTGACTTATACAGTCTTAGCCTTATGGGCATCATAAATTTTCTTCAAAAGTGCAGTGTTTGGAAAAGGCCATATCTTAGGAAGTCATTACTTCACGTGTATTTTTATTAAATTTCTCTGCTACCAAAAATGTATTTATTTGTGAATAAGTTACTTGGAAATGTGGAAGTCAACAAATTCATATGGATTTTGAAACATCTGTGGTATTTTGAAGGTGTAGAGAAGTAAAAGCAAGGCTGTTGTGTGTGTTCTTTTCAGCCTAACACCATTCATTTCTCCTGAGTTGTGTAAGTAGTGAGGAAATATTAATAAAAATTCCAGTGCAATAGCAAATAATTTTGGGATTATGATTGGGGGTTTGTTATTTTGGGGGGTTTGTGGTTTTTTTTTTTAATTGTAGAATAAGTATTTTCAAGGTTCAAGGAGCCAAATGTAGATTGTGTTATATATTTTAATTGAGATTTTTTGGTTGGTTTGTTTTTGGTTTCTTTTGTGGTTTTTTTATTAAAGTTTGGTATGTGGAAAGGGGGAAGAGAAAGCTCAAATTACTTTAGAACGGAACTTTAATGAGTGCAAGTGATATGTCTCTTCTTAATTATGACAATTTGCACCAAGTTGCTGGATAAACCTCCTACCCCTACTAATCTACAGCTTTCTTCATGCCCCACTAGAAGGAAATCTACCTGTTGGCGCAGTGGTGTGTTTTCTTTTCTTTGCAACATCTGCAACTCCATTTATACTCATAAACCTTCCTTTAAACAATTCTGTATAAGTTATTTTTTTGGCCATCTGCATTCTTATTTTCTACAGGGTTTATGGTGAAATACATAACACTTCTGTGCCTCTCATGGCCTTCCCCAGTTTTTGCATAGCCAGAACTGCTGCTGCTGCAGAGTTACTTGCTTCACCTGTAGACCACAGAGACGTGGTGTCATTAGTCTCAGGGCGAGGCGGGTGGTGGTGTTATTTCAAGCCCAGCCCATTTACATCAGATGTGCTGAGCATGAGCGCTGCCGGGCCGGCTGTTTCCCAGGTGAGCAAGTGGGATGCTCTCCGCACTGGCTGCCACTTGGGCCTGCACCATGGGGAATGTGCTTATTTTATAAGAGTAGAAGAGGGGAAACAAAGGACCAAATGTGTCTTTTCATTCCAAGTTGTTTAACTGTTGTTACACGTACACACTGTCGTATTGTGTCTTTCTTGTGATGATCACATCTCCAAGCATTAAGCTGCCATTAAGTTGCTGGAAGTAGTGAGGGATTTCTGTGGTGCCTGCTGCATCCCAGTGATATATAAAAAGCAGGGCACTGCCATTTAATCCAAAGATTAACGGATAAAGATTGACACTAATACCGTTTTAGCAGCCACTGGGGTTCACTTTCGAGCCTGAAAAGAGCTTTGTAGAAATAAGCACATGGAGACCTTGCTTAACTCAGCCACCGGTACTCGTATTGGTGGGTTGTACAGGTGACAGTGCTTACTAAAGGTGTACTGTATGTATTGCCCTTAAATCCCATGATCTGTTACACTCATTAGTGCAGTATCACATTAACAGTTTACTCCGTTTATGAAAGATGTAGTTTTCAAGTGTATGTGGTATGTAGGACAGAAATGCATTACTCTGAATTGTCATTATTAGATAAAGTTTAGATCAGTTTTGTTTCTCAATCAATAGTATTTTAAGTGCTTCATTACTGGCTTCTTGTTCTAAGAATTTTAGGCTTTAGTCAAATTTGGAATTCTAGTAAACAACCAACCTAATTAGAATATGTTTAAATTTTACAGATGAGAGATTTTAGGAATAACATCTGTGTGCTGTCTTGTTTCCTGATTATCATCAGATACTCTAATTTTTACATTACTTCTAATATTGCATTACACAGCCTCTAAGCAGTGTCCTGGGAGAGGGAATATCTGTTGTTGTAGTTACTGGTCGTATTGAACCGTGATGATTGGCAAATTTGCATCTTTTTCAAGCCACAGCAAAATATGTTGAAACCGACTGAAAGCTAAAGGTTTGCCTTGTTGAGCCTCATCTTTGGAATTGAGTTCTGGTAGCTTCAATCAAGTAGGATTCCTTAGAAATAAAAGAATGAAATTCCTCAGAAGGCATGTTTTCAAAGTTTAGTAACTATTGCTTCTGTATATAACTCCAGAGGGAAGGATTCTTGCTATTCAACACAGTTGGGAGCTCAGGTTTGCTGACACTCAAAATTTCGTGTGCAGTTCAAGTGATTACCTGGGATACCCGAGTCTCTCGACTCTGAATGCTGGATCAGAAATCTCTTCATTCACTGACGCTCCAGCTCTGCCAAGTGAACGTGGCAGTTTATAAACAGTTACAGGAGAAAGTTCTTGTCTTAAAGCCTGCAATAAAAATCTGCAGTACTGGGCTGTTAGCCTTCTTGTAGCATCTTAGAAATGTATGCTGTGGTGTTATCCCTAGTAGAGTGTAAAGCAAAGAGAAAACTGGAAGCGAGCAGCTAGCAAAAGAAGACTGAAATAAATAATAGTAATAAAAGCAGCAAGCAACACAGCAAGACACCCTGTTTCGTCTTCCTAAGCAGGGGGGACAGTGTGAAAGGTATGTGAGTGCGTAAGCAAATAACAGCCCTGGCAGGTGGGAAGAGAAGTGGCAAAGCATGGGCGAGCATTTAGCTGGAGATGATGCTGTGCCAGTGTCGGCGCATTTGGACTTTGGAAGTGAGAAGGATGTGAAGGAGGCAAGCAAGCGGAGAATGGATTTGATGAAAAAATGTGATGGGCTCCCTAAGAAATAGGGAGAGGAAACAGATGATCTACAAGATGGACATCTCAATGATTCTTCACAGAGAAAAAATATAATTATTTTTTAGGTTTGAGGTTAATCTGTTTTTATAAGAGAAATGCAGTTGCAGTTATTTGCATCAACTGGAATCTGGAATGGAAAAGAGTCCATACCAAAACTCACCTCAAGTCAACCAAGAATCTGTATGGATTATAGATTTAGAGGGTCACTAATAATAACATTGAGCTGTGTTTTCATCCTGCACTCTGAGCACAGATGCCACTGAGTTTTTCTGGAGTACAGCAACGAGATGTACACTATAGTATTTATTGCTGTTTAACACCCGCCCTTCCTTCTGCCTCCAGCTCCTCATGTGGTACAAGGATGTGAGCGATGCAATGTGTAGTGCCCAATGAGGAACGCTGAAGAGGACAGTTAGAATTGTTCATGTGGCAAATACAGACATTTGAAAGTCTATTTTTTCCTAAATAGGACCTTGATGCTCTTTTGTTTGGAATTAATTCGGTTGAAGTAGGTCATTCAAGTAATTATTTCATGGTGCTCCTGTAGAGTTCTTAAAAAACAGTGATGTTTCAGTGGGTAAGAAGGATGACATGAGATTTTCTTCAGCTTTCTTTGACTTGGAATTTCTTTTTAGAAAGTTACAAGTATGGTGCAAGTACAGTTAACCTATGGGAAGTACCTGACTTCAAAGGATGTTTTTTTTTCTGACTTCTTTTTGAAAATTGTAATTTTCAATAAAATGCAACTTTCTGCTGCCAGAAAGCTTTCAAACCTGGAAATAAGGATTGCAATAAGGATTTGCATTAAAAAAAGTTTCATATTTCATTTAACAAATTTTTTCTTCTTTAAATACAGTATTTTTTGCTAAATTAGTTTTTGAACCTCTGATAACGTTAAACCAGATTTCATCTAAATTATGAACTTAATTTGTTGGAAGTTTGTTAGAAATGCGGTAGAGAAATTTTTACTTTATTTGTGCTAAAGGTCTAAAGTGATCTTGTTCCCAGGATGCCTTTGGCTGTCCCATTTGGTGCACAGATTCAGAGCAGAACCCATGGGGTCTGCTGTGGTTTTGTAATTTTTGCAGGAGCCCAGCCTTGCTCTCTGTATGATTCAGACTACAAAAATCATTTGTTTTTTTAAGCAGAGAGGCAGGAACAGTGCAGATGGGAAGGTAGGCATTACATGCTCGTCGAAGGCGTTAAGTGAAGGAGCTAAAAGGTGACTGGATTTGTGTTTCAGGTTTCTCCATGTGAGAAGTGTCGCTGCGAAGCCAACGGAGAAGTGCTGTGCACTGTCTCAGCTTGTCCCCAGACCGAGTGCGTGGATCCAGTGTACGAGCCCGATCAGTGCTGTCCTATCTGCAAAAACGGTAAGCGGCGGCTGCAGAAGTAGAAGGAGGCTTCTCTGGGAGACATCCGTGTTGTTCTGTTAATGGTTTTGAAAAGTAATTCCAATATTTTCCTTTTTCCCCCAAGCAGAGATGGGGAAGAGTTGTGTGTGGATGCTGTCTTCCTGGTGTGAGGGTTCAGATCTTCCCTTGATGGGGATGGACTCTCTGATGACCTGCAGGGATTTTTGTTACCCAGTAGACAATTAGGGTGTTAATACCAGATATTCATGTGGCTTCTGAATATGAATTTTGCACTTACAGTGGATATGTTTTATATAGGAACACAAAACAGAACTGAGAAGCTTCATGTTACCTGCCTTTCAACATGAGCAAGAAGAGTTACTTTTGTTCTCCCTTCTTATTTGTTCCTTTCAGAAATTCTTCTCTTCTTGTGTTTTTTTTAAAATATTTTTTTTCTTTTCCTGAGGCAACTCAAATGTACCTTATTGAGTTCATTTAATTTTCATAACTAAATGAATTAAACTCCCAAGTTTAATTGAATATTTTTCGTAACTAAATTAGACAGAAGCTCTCTTTACTCCCAGCAAGGGCTTGCATTAGATCAAAGTCTTGGTCTATTTAGGGGGAAAAATTACATGACACAGTAGTCGCTCATCACTTATAAAGAAGAAATGATAATTTATTAATAGAAATGAAAGCTGCAAAATCTCAAATGAAATTATATTTTAAATGAAAAAAGACATTTGAAAATATTCAGATAATTTGAAGCCTTATATTATTTTTCTAGAACAGGTAGGTTCCATTACATTAGCTAAAACAAACTGATTAAAATTGTGGAAAAGCTAAGGGAGGAGAAAGTGTACAGCATACGCTTTCCGCAAATTCAACAGCAGATTATAAGGGATAGTTAATTGCATTGGAGGAGTTTCATTTGTACGAGTATAAAAGTAATTGCTTCCCATTCCTTAATTGGTTGTTACAACCCTAAAGGAATTTGTTCTCAGCTGTACAGCTTAAGGGCACTCTGCTTTTGGAGATGAGCACAGGCATTTTTTTTGAGGCATTCGGAGACAGTTCCTGAGAAGGGCTGAATTTGGGAGCTGGTGGTGTGATCACTAGCTGCTGCAGAGGATTGCTTAGCACTTGTTTCATGCAGGAGCCTTCCTGATGTGCTCGCAGGGGTTTTTTTTGTGCACCTCTCTTTGCTGCAGTTCCCCATGTTAGAGTGACTCTTGGCAGGCAGAAGCTCTGTTTTCACTGTCAGGGATGGAGTTAGAAGCATAATTCCGAGTAGTTTTTCCCACTGAAGTTCTTTAGCGCTGTTAACGCTGGAGCTGGATGGACTTTCCATTAGAATCATAGAATCGTATCAGCTGGAAGAGACATAGAAGATCATCGAGTCCAGCCTTCATCCCAGCCCTATCAACCTACTTAACAATTCCCCCCAAATGCAACATCCACCTGTCTCTTAAACACCTCCAGGGATGGCGACTCAACCCCCTCCCTGGGCAGCCTGTTCCAATGGCTGACAACCCTCCTAGTAAAGAAATTCTTCCTAGTATCCAACCTGAACCTCCCCTGGCTCAAATTAAATCCATTTCCCCTCATCCTGTCACTCTCCACTGGGGAGATGCAAGTTCTCCCACAAGGATGGACGTAATGAGCTGCAGTGGTTGTCTCCCAGCGGTGGCTTGCCTATAGATGACGGTGGTGCGGCAGCACGGGGCTTGGCTTGGCTCTTTGCGTAGAATCCCCCCCCTCGACATGTTTCCCCGAAACAGAGCCTCTTTGAAAAAATTGTACGTAAACCATGCCTTCCTTGTGAGGAGGCTGCCTTCTCTCAGAGCACTAAAGCTCAATTACCCGAGTTCTGCCTGCGAGAAAAGGGTGATCTTGTCCTCAGTGTCTGAATCCCCAATATTACTTGCATTTTCCTTGGATATAATCACAAGCTGGCATCCCTGACCCAGTTTCAGGCCAAGGTGACCAGAGCTGCCTGTTTCCGCTGGGCTGTACTGTCACTTCTTGGCATGTCAGAGAACCAAGAGTGGCTTTCCTTGTTAGCTTTTAGATGAGGGGGAAAAAAGCCATTAAAAATAACAACAACAAAACCAAGATAGTTCAAAAGCAGCTCAACTTTTCTGGTTCAGCAGCTTCAGTGTATTATCACAAAGAGGAATCCTTTCCATCTGGGAGGTGCATTTAAAAAAATATACCAGGCTGCTTGCTTTCAGAGCTTATTGTAAAACATGGGGCACGTGCAGTTTGGGGGGAACTTCAGTGAATTGGTGAATGTTTTTAATTAGATCAGAGCAAAAACCTACTGAGCAGGAAAACCCAGTCTGCCTCATCCCCTCATTTCCAAGCCGGCTGAAACAAGTGCTCTGTGAATGTGAGTTGGGGCAATAGTCATCGCATTGTCCTTCAGGGTTGATCGTTGCAGCAATGACAACAGTGACATCGTGTTAGTGACTGAAAAGAGCTTGGGTGATGTACACAGAGCTTGGCCGTGTAGCCTGAGCGGTGGAGCCGTGGAAAGCATAAAAAAATGAGGTGACTGCTGTCGTGATATGAATCCTGCCCTTGGTACAGTGAGAAGCGATGGGAGGTGAACTTGGGTTCTTTACATCTGCTAGCATTGGGGTGTTAAAAACGCACATGGTCCAACTCTGATCTACTCCCCTTCCTGGCACTTCATGACATCCAGCACTTTCCCAGCTTGCCTGCTCTGTGGGTTGCTGGCAGTGAACCCCAGAGTGAGAGCTAAGCAGCTACATCTGCCACTGGTAGGAGCACATAAAAATGCCCAGTTAAGAGTTATGGAGGTGCTCTGGTGAGAGCCTACTGTTACTGGGAGTGAATGGATTCAGTCTCCTGGCAGGTGTGGGACACTGTGTGTTATCCCCTGTGGGAATGACTGCCACAGCCTGACTCCACGAAAGTGCTGGGAACCCTTCAGATGAGGGATGGGTGGGTAACTTGTGCATCAGGCTTAAAGCAACTATGCGCATGTGTAGGTACAGACTTACTTTGAGAGTAAGAAGTAGCGAATGGAAAACCGGCAAAGCAAAGAGCAGTCTTACATGCAGGATTTAGTAATCTTCTGAATCACGTCTGACTTTCAAGAAGGAGCCTAGGTACTTCCACAGCTGAAGATTGTTTTTTCCTTCTTTATGTGCAGGGACAGGTAGTACTGTAAAGAAGTACCTGCTCTGAAATGTAGGCTGTAGAAGGGATAAAAGGTGACACCTCACTGAGAAAGTCCTGGAGTGAGGGAATTTTCCTACTTTTTATGTCTAAAGTCACTAGGCCTAAGGGAGATATTTTGTGTTTATTTTATATATATGCCCTGTGAGGAAGCAGAGTGGAGGCAGAATGGAACAGAGGGGAGGGTTTCTGCTTGAGTGGGCCAACAGGTTGAGTGTTAGGATTTTAGTAACCAACAGCAGCAGCAAGAAAAAAGCATCTAGAAAGTTAAATCTGGCTTCAGAGAGTTGCATTAAGTAACAGGTGCCCAATTCAGATCTCCATCTTCCTTTACAATACTGGCAACACAGTTCTGTGAAAGCTGTCCCTGTTCACAGTGAAATTCGTAAGCTCAGAATCGGGCACAAGCGTTTCGACATTTTGATTGGAGTGAAGGGTAAAGATAATAGGCACACAGTTCCCTTTCCATTACGAAAAGGCTGGGCACTTGTCACTGATTCGTTTGGGGCAGTGGAAGGGGGTGGGGGTAATACTGAAGGTGAATTATTTTGCTAGATTAAATTACCTTGGCTGTCTGTTCCACTTCTGTTTCCAGGTTAGAGCCCTAATAGGCGTACACAGCTGAATGTTGCTTTGCCCAAAGCGTGCAGCTGTGGAGCAGCTAGTGGTGTTAAGGGTGGCCCTGCTTCTGCCCGCGTCTTTTCAGGAGGACGGGATTAAAGCCTCAGCCCACGTGGAGCCCGAAGGGGGATGTGTGGTTGCTAGACCGAAAACCATTTTGTTCTAGTGTCTGCAAGAGATTTTTGTTTCATTATATGGCTGAAAGATTGCCCCAGAAAAGATGAAACTGATCCCGGTGCCTTCCTAGCATTTATCTGTCTGTGCATCAGTGTTGTTTCTGTGTCTGCAGCAGGGAGAGCTGAGCTTTTGTCGGCAGAGACTTGTAGCTGCAGGGCCAAAAAATACAAATGCCGGTGCCCAGGGCGTCACGTGTGTTCTCAGAGCTGTATTGGCCGCAGGAGATGTCTTGTCTGTTCTCTCTGGCCATGCCATGGGGAGACTTTGCTCTGGATGGAGACTTTACATCTTGGATGCCTTGGGTGGGATGAGTCAGGACCTCATTTCATATTTGTGTTGCTACTTATGATTGAAATATATGCGTCGTGTGGCGGGAATGGTTACTGCTAGTAAAGTGCAGGTCTAATGTGTGGCCAGAGAGGGTAAGTTGTGATAGTTTTGTATGCCCATACTCATGTACTCACTGAAACTTGCTTCACCTTTATGTACAATTACAGTGTTTAGGCACAAGGTAGCTAGAGAGTGCCTCTGAATGGCAAGTGGGGACATCTGGGTGCATGAGGGAGCTCCCAGGGTGAAGAAAAAACCCGATAAAGGCTGGCAGAGCTGGCGTCTCCTTTTGCAGCTTTGTACAACAGAACTATGTCTCAGTGTGGGACTCAGAACTGTTAAAAATGGTGCTGGCTGAGGCAGTACTGTGACCCCTGGGAGCTAATACCTCTAAAAATCCAGGTGGAGAGAGGGTGTGTTGGGCTGAAGGACCATGACAAGGCTAAGGATGTTTATTCTGGGCGGATAAAGGGGAGCTGCACCTTGGCAGTGCTCGTGTGAGCTGGCTGTTTGCTTTTCTCTGCAGCTCCAGCTTTGCTCAAGCGCCATGGAGAATCTGACCTGTAAAATTTAATGTCCTTCTGCGGTATGTTTAAATAAAATATGTTATGACCTCGACCTTATATGCCTTGATCTTAACAGCCAAGAAAGTATAATAATGTTCTCCAAGTAGGGGTTGAGGCAGAACCATTGCAAACATCAGAGATTTAGTTGCTGCAAAATTTAAACAAACCTTTGATTGTCCTCTCTTTCTCTTTTCATTTTGAATAACCTTTTTCAGTCATACTTTTGCAGCTAATTTATATATAGCAAAGACAACCCAGAATTTTTCAAGCCTGAGAGTGATTCCTCATTTGACATTAAGGAAGGGGTCAAATCAGGTGGTCACAGTGGTCTCTTCTAGATGTAAAATACAGGAATCATCAAATGATTGTAAAGTCTAGTTTATAAGATTGAAACAGTATTTAATTTGTAAAAGAATGAATTTACATTAAATAATAATAACATAATGAGCAAGAAATTATATCCAACTAATCCCAGTTCCACTCATACTGTATGTGCCGGTATGATTTGTTCCCTTCTGACACATTTGGTTCAGGCATTTTCAGGGTAGTGATTGTTCCATGCTTCTGTGTGCATGAGTTGCTCAGTGAAAACTGTG
>NW_009713440.1:10999-67576 GCF_000703405.1 Apaloderma vittatum | reverse complement strand
TTCCTGCTTGAAGAGAGAGGTTGTATTTCGCAAAATGATGTATAATATGGGACTGTTAACCAGGAAATAGTAATATTTCAGGGGCAATTAATGCCTTGAGGGGGAAAACCCCGTTAAAGTTTCCTGAACAGCTGTATGTGATTAAAATTGCCTAGTGAATACGCGGTTAGGTTAAAAAACTGTAACAGGCATTTTGGCAGCTACTTTGGAAAGCAAAGAGATACCAGGTTTGCTTCTTTTTGGTTGCATTGGGCATTTAAAATCCAAATCTGGTAGGTGAAGTCCATCAACTAGTTTTGTTGTTGGTTTCTGCTGTTGCTGAAGATGAGAGGAAGTTCAGTCTGAGTTGTCTTAATTAAAAGAATTCCTTTAAGCCCATTTCGTCTCTCTGCTTACCTCATTTTCTTTCTCTATTCTGGGAAAGTTGGTGGCGACACAAGCTGTGTGTGCTTCCTGTGCAGAAGTCACAGAATTTTCTTCTTGTGCCATTTTTTCCACTTAGATCAGAATCTATTTAAATGTCCATGCATTAACACTGCAAACTGGTCTGAGCAAAAACTTGTGCCAAAACCACGTAGGCCCTGTTGCTTTCCATTCACCTATGTGTACGTGCGCGCAGACACGTATGGGATCTGGTGTTGACTTCATATTTCTGTGTTGAGCTGGCTAAGTAGTGGTAGTGGTGTTGTTTCCTCGAAGGTTGTTTATTTAGTGTACAAGCTATATCAGCTTCCAGGGTATGTGATTTTTTTTTTTCCTCATAATGATAGAAAGCAATCAGAGGATGAGAAGGAACTGTTTGAAGACATGGCAAAAATGTCCAGTTATACTGAGCCTAAATTGATTACCAGGACAAATCTGTTTATTTAATGTGTATGTATTTATTGCCTATATGTATTGTCTGTGTGATTTTTTTACATTTTTATTCACCAGGAAGCCAAAACACTTTCCGCTGGGAGTTTTGTCAAGAGACAGCAGTAAGTGCCCCTAAATGTACAGCATCCTGTCATTTTTCTCAGACACATGAGGACAATCAGGAGTTACACTAGTGTTTGATATTTAAAGTAGTACTTTTTAGTTAAATAGGAGGATGTAGAAGAGCCTATAAAGTCTAAAAGCAGTGTATCTTATAAGCTTTCCTGAACTCGCTGTGCAATATTTTCTCATTACAGGCTGCCACAGTGAGCCTGAGAAGCGTTTCTTCGCCAGTCATGTGTTTTTCTCCTCTTACCTGATACTGCAGGCTTAACTCATACATCACAGCTAAATTCTGCTCTATCAGTCACTTTGTTGGCAGCTGCTTGCAGGGAGTGTCACTTTACTGTGGGTTAAAGCAAAAGTCGATGATGATGTGCCCCAAACAGTTGTTCAGCAGTCCCAGGTGAGTGTGGGAAGCAAGCTGCCACTGCCTCGTGGTGGAGTCGGAAATTCAGAGTGTCACAGCTCCTGGCTTCTTAAAAGATGTTTTGCTTCAGCCCTGGGAGCAGCAAGATGAAAATGGTGTCTGTACTGATAGAAATAAAAACAATCACTGAAATCCTTGGATGAGAGGGGAAGAATAACATTTATGGCAACTTTCATGTATTTTAAAAAGCACCAAAAATCCCCAAGAGGTGGAGAGGTCTGATGTACCGCTGCTTGCCACGGTGGTTTTGCTTACCCACCATCCTGTGTAGTCCTGCATACTGCTTCTGGTTTAGACAGGAAAGTGCCTTTGTGCTGATATCCGCCAGAATATTAGAGTAAATGGTGTACTATTGCTTGGGTTGTCTTCCCTGACTGCTTCTCTTTTGCAAAGAGATACATCTGAGGATTTTCTTGTTTTCTAATGAAACGGCGAACCCGTGCTCCTCAAAATGAAGCCATAGTGGCTTTGGGTTTTTGGTTGCTTGGTCTTGTTTTTAAGTACATAATAAAAGAATTTGCTGAGTCTGTATCGCAGTTTTATTTACAGACATCACACATGGGGATAGGTAAGATGTAAAAAAATAAAAAAATCCTAATAAAAATTAAAAGTCCCCGAGCTCGCATTTTGCCCCCTTCCTCCTCCACATGCTGTCCCCCGTCCTTGTTCTTTGCTGTCTGAAGAAAGTTCAGAAAACTAACATAAAGGGAGTTGAAGAAAACTACATCCAGTCTTGTTCCTTATGCTGTTCCTTAGAGAAAGTATTACTGGTGTTAATTGTAGTCCCCTATTCTGCTGTTGGATGTCCATTTTTGTTTTGTGTATGTCACTAATTGAAACTGTGGCAAAGATTTTTGCAGTGTATACAGTTCCAAGGTCTGAAATACTTGTGTGCATCTCACTGTCTGGTGTATCCTTGGAATAATACTCCCTATCAGCAGAACACTATTCTTTGAGTAAATTATGAGCTCTTAGTTTCTGAAACCCTCTTTTCCTCCAGATTGAGTTACTATGGGTTAACACATTGCCCGACGTTAGCTGAGCCACTGTCACCATCCACATGATCTCCGTTATTTGCTCTGCAGATAATCCTGTTTGTAAATAGAAACTATTTACTAGCTAGGTGCTACAGGGATACAGTAATAGGACTACATGGCTGATTAGTACTTCACAGTGTGATTAAAAGGAGCAATGAAGAAAGATTTATACCTTGTGTGTTTTGCTTTATATTCTTTGGGGGGGTTTCATTGCTGTTTCATTATGTCAAATGAGGCATCCAAGAGTTTGCTTGGCCTTGAGAGGAGGTGGCAGCTTATATTCAAGTGTTGTGATGTGTTAGTATATTGGTAGTGCATCCCTCTGATGATATATATGTTCAAAATGTCCTTTTACTTCTGAGCGCAGCTCAATTTTCTCTTGCTTATTTTTTGACAGGAAGTTAAGGTTTAGATGTTAAGGAAGATGTGAATTGATCCAGGTGGCTTACTGATCGATGGAAGCGGGGAATTGGCTGATTTCGTTGCATTTCATTTCTTAATGCTTTGCTTTTCCATGGCTTATGCTTTGCAGCTGTGATGACCTTTACACTCAACACAGGGCTGCTGATGCGAAGTCTGCCTTAGCTTGTCGTAATTCCTTGTTCTCGGGGATGTATCTTTGGTCTTACCTAAGCATGGCAGCAATCTCAGAAGTTTTCTTCCAATCTGGTTTGAACTGTTTTCGTAAATGAAGAACAGGAAAACCTGCTTCCTTTCCTGACATCAGTTTGGCAAGGGGATGACTTGTACGCCTCTGCCTGTGTTTAGAAAAGGATTCTGAAGGAATAGGAGTGACGAGTTCTTAGAGAAGAGGCTAAAAGCCTCTGGTATTTTTTATTAATATTTGTAAAACTGCAGTGCTTGTTTTTCTTGTTGTTTTAAGTAATGTCTTACTGTTCCTAAGTACTCAACTGGGCAACTCTCCTTTGCTGTGTGCTGCGAGAGTCCTGAATTAAGTCCCTGATGATTACCTTTGCCCTAATTTAAAACCTTAATCTTTAAGTTGGAAGCAGCTTTTACTGTGTGAACCTTTGGATTGCTTCCATGGGGGTAATTATCTACGCAGTTTTGCTTCCTTGAGCATGTTCAGCTGTACAGCAGTGATTAAAAAGCCCAAACAAACCAAACCAAAACAGTTTTTAAGTAATTCCTTACCTTCACCAGCACAGTTACCATAATGATACTAGCGTTCCAAAGCTGATAGGTATCCAAAAACTTTTATTACTATTTCCATTTAGGAAAACCCTATGGTGTTGGGATTTGTTTGCTGCCTACACTGGTTAGTTAAATTTTCATTATAGGAGTGACTTCCTACTGGAAATCATCACCACCATCTAAATGCCCCAATTTTTTGCTGAATGTTCATCTCTGTCTCTGTTTGCTTGTTTCTGTGCCAGTAGTCCTCAGGTGGGGGGGAGTATTAAAAAGTTAACATGCATAAGTCCAACTTCTCTTACAGTCTCGTGGAGGATGAGTGTTTTTTCTCCGATACCATTTCTTCTTGTGCAGCAGAATATTGCCATTGCACACCAGTCATTGACCACCTTTCTTTGAAGTACTTGGGAGCAGCAAGTCACGTGCTGTGTCACCCGCCGAAAAGATAGCCATATCTTCACTGCATGCTCGCCTATAATGTGATTGATTTTTTTTTTTTATTCTTTTTTTTCTTTTCCAATGGAATTGATCAGGTGGAGCAGTGGCAAGAAGAAAAGAATGAACAATGCATTGTAACAGAACTCAAAATACTATTTGGTGAATAGCAGTGAATAAAGAAGATCTATATCCAAGCAATTGCTTTTGGACCTCTTGTGTTTGAAATACTTGCTCGCAATGTTATCTGCTTTCTCGAAGGTAGTTTCGCAAGAGTGTGGTGTTAATTGCTTTTCCCTGAAAAAGTGAAGGTACTACTTAGGCCCCAAAATAGTTCCTATTCCTTTCTACTAGTATGATCTCAAACCCTCTCAGACCTTTTCAGTTGAAAAGGGAAATCACTAGCTGAGCCGGCCGATTTTGAGGGAGATCGACAGTTAGCGAATGCTATTAAAGATAGAAGAGAAAAAGGAGTAGTGACTGTTAATGATATTGTGTGAATCCAACTAACAAGATAGCAAAATGGTAAATGAGATTCAGGAAAACCACATGGCAGGTAGTGAAAGAAATTGCTTGGATATTTTCATGACCTCTTGTTAAGATTTCTTCCAAGTGGTTTTAGTTAAACATCAATTTGAAATGCTGTATGTAAACATCTGTCAGGCTTCATTAAGAAAGGCTTGCATTTATTAGAAGTGTGCTATTATATAAAGACTGGTTCCTCCCACCTGATTTGTGTAATCTTCCGTGTTTGCTGAGCACTCAGCAAGAAGAGGTTGCAGAAGTACAGGGAAGAGCAGCAAGAAAGCTGAATATTCCCCTATGAGAATAGATGAAGTCTCTAGTAGTGATAGCATATGAATTAAAAATCGCTTAATAAAGTGTGGTACTGGGGGAGAGGGATAGTACCAATGAAAATCTTCCCTGTGATCACAATATACAGCCAAGGGAGAAGCAAGAAAATCAAAAGGCATTGTACATAATAAGGTTTTAATGCACCATGTAATTAACCCGTGAACACACTGCATAAGATAGTACTGATACGTGATTTCCTAGGATTAAAATATAGTATCTGTGTTGGAAGGAATCAGGTACTTTAACCTAGCTATGGTGAAGCTGCTTGGGGTGAGACTAGTAGAAATCCTGCTTTTGAGAGTTAATTTTCACATGAGCAGAAGTGTAACATTATTGTTCCCTACTGTCCACATGTTAGAATTTCCTTTCTGAACTGCCTCTTTTTAAGGCACTTGGCAGAACGATGGTTAGGCTTCCTTGACTTTAGCCCAACCGAACTCATCCTGGAGCTATGTGTGCCTTCTTGTTGAGGCAGGAGGAGAGGCCTAATCTTTGAAAACAGCAGCAATCGTTTCCCTGCACAACCATTGCACAATCGTTGTGGCACAGTATCATGTTCCTTAGTGCATGCAGATGATGGAGAAGAGACCTAATGAGGATGCCTTTTGGCACAGTGTGCTTTCAGCTATTCTGTGAAGCTTTATATAAATGACCTGAAGGTAGGTCATCCATAAATTGCTTGTCTTAATAGCTGTTCATACTGCCTAACAGTTCTGGGATTGGTCAAAGGAATCTCTGTAGTTATAGCTTGTGTGTGTTTAATGCAATCTACTAAAGGGCCAATTAACAACACCAACAAAAAAAGCTCACAAGCAAATAAATTATAGCAGTTTATGGAGTTATTTGTTATGTCAATGTGATAGAGAATGTGCCACACCACAATGGAAAGCTAATTATTTTCCTGCTGTGGCAGCTTGCTAACCTGATATATTACTAATGAACGGATTAGATGGAGGTTTGGCAGCCACCAAACATAAGCGAATGATTGTTTTTAGGACCAGTTCGTGCTGATGCTGAGTTCCAAGCAAGGTAATGATTATGATAACTTAGAGGCAATTCTGTATCCGTTATTTAGAGTATATAGCTCACTCTTTTTCCATAGGTATTTAAAACTAATTATACAGGTATGTCCCTAAACGCTCATACATACAGCTGGAATATGTGAGAAAAGACTCATTACCTAGTTTGTAGCCTAAACATTAAATCTGAAGATGGGATTTTGATTTCACTGTGTTTAAACAAGGTGTGTTTTCCTTCTCCCATGGCTGTTGTGTTTTGCTGTGATTGGGGAAGCTGCTAAAACGTGGAAGAATCGTCCTTTCTAAGTGCTGGGGGAAAAGATGTCCAGGTGTGTTGCCAAAGGCTGCCTGGCTTGTGTTCATTGAGTGCACCATTTATATGCCTATGGTGCTGAAAAATAACCTCTTCCTTGATTTTTCTTGCTGGCAGCTCGTTCAGCAGAGTCGTATTACCCGTTGTGCAGTTTTCATTACGAGCAGGTGATGTATTTGCCTGTATCAGAGGACTTCTTAATTTCACATCAGTCGAGTGCTTAATCTTCAGTCTTCTTAGTTAAGTTTGTTCTGACAGCTGATTCTTTCCAGTCAAAATGACTGGAGAGTCAAGTCAATTATGTTGAAATACGTGGGTTTGTATTTGTGTCTCGCTATGACTGATTTGGCTCTGAGGTGTGTTGTGGTGCACGCTCCCTCTGGGCCCTGGTGCTCTCCCCCGGGCTGTGCTGCTGTCTGTGCAGTTGCTTGGCTGCAGCTGTGCACCAGAAGATGCTTCTGTGAAAATGTCTGTGGTATCAGCTGAGTGGAGGAGCAGTCTGGAAACCTTTACAATTCTTGAAGCAAGTTTTGGGAAGAGCAGAAGAAATTTTCTGGACTCTGGTTTTGAGGACTGCTACCAAGTATTTGGTTGCCAGAAGGTTAAAATCTCCCCTGACACAAGTCATGTTAGTGTAAGTGAAATACACAGATTACAACATCTGGACAGTGCAAAAGAGAACTTCATAGTTTCAGATGATATAAAACCCACTGGTATTTACCTCTGATGGGGATCAGCTCCAAAGATGGCTCTCACCCTTTGAGGTCCAGCTGGCACATTTCTAGCCTCCTGACTAAGCATGTTCTTATTATGTGTATATGTATATGCTGCAGGGTCCGTCAGACGCTAGCCCTGGTGAAAACACTTCCCAGTTTTGAAATTCCTTCTCAAAATCTTTCCTTGCAGTGTGGGCTATGGCCATCACCCTTGTGTATCATCCTCCCAGATGCTGGGGACAAACCTTTTAGCAGGACCTGTTGCAGTAGGTACAAGAGGTAATGGTTTTGAACCCAAAGAGGGTGAGTTTAGAAGTTTTTTACGATCAGAGTGATGAAACACCGGAAGATGTTGTCTAAAGAAGCTGTTGATGCCCTATCATTGGAGGCAATCAAGGTCAGATTGGACAGGGCTCTGAGCAACCTGATTTGGTCGAAGATGTCCCTGCTCATTCCAAGGGGCTTGGACTAGATGACCTTTAGAGGTCCCTTCCAGCCCAAACTATTCTGTGATTCTATGTGCAAGCTGGTAAGGTGGGCTGTGTACTGGAGTGGCAGCTGTAGCTTCCTCACCGCTTTTTTTATTCAAGGCAGTTGGCAGCTCTCGCTGTAATGTGCTCATCCTTCCATCTAGACTATACTGAAGTGGATGCATGGGTAAAATACCTGCTCCCGTGGGTGCACAGACCATCGCACCCTCATTTTGTAGAGAAAGCTGTAGGAGCACTGTACCGAGAACTGTGAGGCCACTTTTGTTACAGAGCACTAGAGGAGAAGTTGCCTTGGTATTACGGTCCCTGAGATGAGAGATGACGTTTTGGCTGGCTGCCTGGAGATGTGGGCAGTTATCCTGTCATTAGTTATGCCTAGCTTATGCTGTAGTACATTCGTTACAGTTATGAGGCTCAAAATCTAGAGCTTTTATTTCCTTTTCCTCCTTTTAATAAGTGAAAACAGAGATTTGCCTTCGATCATAAAATTTCTACAGACCATGGTGCGTCACCCATAATTCACCCGTGACTGTAACTAATACACAGGAGTTGGAGGTCACTCCTTGGTCACACGCTCCTTGTGGTGGGTGTAGCTGTGGATGGGAGATGTGGGCTCTAGCTCTGTAGTTAAGAGTAGCCCAAAGATGAATTCCCAGCTGGACAGCCCCATAAAAAGGTAAATTCCCACCTAATGTCACTAGAGGTCAGCATTAAAATAATTTTAAGTTCGAATCTCTTCTTACCATGGAAGTGGATTGTCTGTAAATTCTGGCTATGGGTGGTTGTAGCACAGGTGAGACTTGCACAAATGTGGAAAATAGTGATCTTAAATAGCTGGGTTGACTCATATCATACATTCTTGTAACCTCGCTTGTTTTGATGGAGCGACTCCTAATTTATGTCTAGATCAATGGTAAGATGGTTTGATCTGTTGTTTTTCCTCCCTGCTTACTTGCCTGCTTTATAATTAAAAATCTGTGCTCCCTTTTAAATTTGTGGGTAATTCATCAGCAGAGTCCCCACTGAATAGCTGCTAAAATAATTTTCAGCCAAGGGTTGGCAGCAGAAGTTAGGTATGTGGATACTGTTACAATACCGTTGTAATTCTCTTGTTTTTTGCACAGCAGCAGCTGTATGTATAGGAGGTGGTGTCTGTGTGTTTGAGTGCATCCTGTGTGGAGTCAGTGGCATAAAACTTCCTCACCAAAGCCCTACTTTGATGTCGGTTCCTTCAATCACCTTTGAATGTCCCATGCAGAGGAGAATTTTATGTGACATACAGCTCTTGCTGCGAGTTGAACTTGAGTATTTAGTTATTTTGGTTTTTGGAGTATGTGTGTTTTGTTCAAATAAAGACTAGCTTTTAATGCCCAGTTTCTCCTTGTGGAAGTAACGTGTATAGATGCAGGTCTCAAATAGCAAGGTGGGTCTACTCATGCAAGAACATCCGGTGCAGGCGAGCTGGAACTGCATGACTGTGTTGGGGTATGTTACGTGTTTGTAGGCTGTGCTCATTGACAGGTTCTGGATAAATTACACGTTTGGCTAACTGAGAACGCCAGGCCACAGGGGTGCAGGAAAAGATGCTGCCAGTCACTGTGGCTCACTGAGCCAGCCCTGATCTCGGTGGGAGGGATGGAACTCTTGAGGAGCTGCTGTTGTCTTCTTCTGCCTGTGAACTTTGAGAGTTGCTTGTCTTTGGGGTTGCAATGCACACTTTGTCCATAGCAGATTGTGCCTAGCAATAATTGGCACCATGTCTAATCCTTTCTAGTTCAGGGCATGCTGGCATGGAAAGGAGCTATATGACGTGACAGTGCCTGCAAAATAACAAAGTCTGAATGTCATTTTTCATCACAAGGGGTTTAAACATTGTGGTACACATCAAGGAAGGAAAAACAGGCTTCATGGGAAAAGAGAAGAAACCTCCCGGATATTAGAGAGAGCACGGTGTCTCATGTGGCCTTTGTCATTCTAAAATAATGAATTTATTTTCAAACATATGATTATTTGATTAGATTACCTTTGTAATTCCAGATAAAGTAGTGTTATTTAAATGGGGCTCATGCCTTCCATTTATGGAAGGTGAAGTGGTGTTTGAATTTTCTGCTTTCTCAAAGCCTCGACTTCCCCACGTGTTTTAGTGTGATGAACCAGCCTCCTTGATAACTACAGAGAGAATAGCTTAGCATAAATGCATATATATGTGGATTCATTGTTTTCATAGAAAGACAGCTGCATAGTTCCCAGCAGTGAACTCTCAGTGCCTGTTGTCCATAAAGAAAATTCAAGAAATATTTACAAATACCCAAACCCCAATAATTTCCACCCTTACGAGATGCACCAACAGGAATAAATAGCTGCTGGATGAATTAATGTAGATGGGTTTCCATGGATTGTTTGGGTGTTGGACAACATGACACAGATTTATTCAGTCAACCTCCATTTCTGGCGTATTTTTATTAGGAAGGTCAGTGATCTGTCTGAGCCTAATTATCCCATCTGGTGAGTGCGCTTGAGGCGCACAAGTTTGCTGCGGTTCATGTGCACATCACACAGCTAGCGTTGTCTATTTTAAGTCTTTATAGAGACCTCCATGAGCACAGTATGTAGACAGCCCAAATGTCTCCAGTGCAGTTCAGCCACACGGTGCCTCAGTAATGCGTGGAAGTAGCGTTGGAGAAGAACACTAATGGAGCAAGTACACGTCCGTGGTCATGCACACACAAGACATGGATGCAGAAGAAAATGAACATGCTAATTCTTGGGTTATATGTTAGTATACAAACTGCTAAATCTCTCTCTTCTTTCCTAGGGCATCTGCTCAAAATGCCAGCCAAAATTAATATGGATTACAGACAGTCAATATATTAAACTTTCACTAAGGCCATGTGGAAAACTGAAATTTTCAGAGATATCATTATGAATGAAGCTGCTCAGTCATATACAATAATATATATTTTAAGACATCTGTTTCCATGCTTTGTAATCCTATTTCAACTCTGAAAGGAATGTAATATAATTCTTGCTAGAAAATGTTTTAGATAAATGTCTGAATTCCGTCAAAGCCATATGTCCTTTATCATCTGCTAAGCTCTTTCATTAGTGGCTCTTGACGAAAGAGTGCTATGTAAAAGGTAACAGTCAAACTGATAAAAATCCAATTTTCCTTGTTTAACCAGAAATGTGTGCAGTCTATGTATTTTCCTTATGGGCTTTGAGACTGCTGATGGGATTGAGATAGGTCTGTAGCTATCAGGTTTGCGGCATGAATTTTGTCACTGGCTGTTCTCATGGGCATGAACTATATCTATTAGCAAAGGCACAGACTCAAGCTATGTCAAACTGTGGTAAAGGTTCTATGTGCTAGAACAATAAAAGAAAACAAATTATTACTGTATCCCAGGTATGTGCTGATAGATGGAAGTTTTGAAAAACTGTAATAAGAGAGGGAAAACTCAAAGAAAATGCTTATTTTTTTTTTTATCCTTCCCCAACTCTGTCTAAAATAATTTCATAAATGAGTAAAAAACAGCGTGCTAGCCCTTGTTATGTCTGTGCTTGCAAACATTCAGGCTTGTCGAGAGAGTAGACCCATCTCTTCAGCTGCTGCAGTGAAAGCGTGGATGCTTTTTCTAGTATAATGGTTGAAACGTGAAATGTTTCAACAAGAAAAGCTTACTGTTCCTGCGTTTGGAAGGTAACTCAGAAAACCTGGGTTACCCCCAGTATGTGGAACAAAGTAACATTATTTCCTTTCCTGATAAATTTAATTTAATGCACTGGTCCAGTAGGCAACTACAATCACTTGAAGCAATTATAATTGCAGATGTTTCTCAGTCATGTAAGCTCATGTTTATTATTGCCAAGGTCTTAGTTCAAATGGTGCTTAGGTGCTTTAAGGAATGGAGTTGGAAGGTATAGGAAAGAGGAAAAAATGAGGGAGGAGAATGAAGAGTTAAAAAGGGAAGAGAAAGAGTCAAGGAAGATGGGAGAGGGAGAATTAGACCATGAGATGCTGAAGAAAAGTGTTTTATGCCCATAGGGAGGTAGACTAGAGGTGCTCCTGCTTGAAGTGTGATATATAGTCTTGTTATCTGTGTTTGAGGGAGAAGGATATACCTGACTGCGGAGTCAAGTCCAGATGTTTGCAAGTGAAGAATTAGGGAGTGTCAGGCATGGAAAGCAGAGCTGTGGTGGCCGTATATTCTGCACAGACCCTGGATCTGCTCAGCTGGCTATAACCCTGCAAGGCAAACTCCACGGTGCGTGCATCTCTGCCTTCCCTGAATCCCTCCTGCACTTCTGCAAACACCAGATTTATTTCCTTGTTTTAATCATCCTCAACAAAGTCATCCATCGGCATCCAGGAACTTTCCTCCTAAGGACAGGAGCTAAGCAGCCGTTTTATTGATGAGCTTATTGAGATTTTATACGTGTCTGACAGTGGCTTTCATCACAACACAGCTCTGTTGCTTTGGCAGGAGAATTTTATCTAAAATGTGTGAAACAAAGGGGGAGCTTGGCACAGCTAAATGTTCATTAAAAACAAAAGGGAAGTTGGTGGTAGAGATCTATAGTCAGGAGAGTCACTAGGGTAATCAAGAAATAGCACTACTGGCTGAAAATTCAAAGGAGTTTGGGGGCTTTCTTTTTGTTGGGGGTTTTGGTGTTTTTTTTTAATTAGTTGTTGCCTTTAGTGATAATAAATTTTTCATGACCTTGGAACCAGTTGTGGGCAGCTGAGGAACTTAAGGAAAGATTGAATGATTTCACTTCTGAGTTGTTTTTCCTGGGCAAAGAGACATCATGTTTTTCGCTGTTGGCAGAAGGTTGCAGTGCTGCAGGTTGTAAGGATACCATTTTGTCTTTTGCAAACACAAAAATCACAGGGAAATTGTTTGGGGTTGTTTTTAAGGAGAGTGGAGGGAAGAGGGGAAACTAAGATGAAGCCCTACATGTGAAGTACCCTCTAAGTTCAACATCATGCACAAATTTCACGTGATGTATGTTAGGGACACAGATTTTCAATGTCTAGGGCAAGCATCCCAGGGGTGAAAAACTTGGGGAATGGGGACCCAAGGATGTCTCATCCAGTTTAGTCCATGATGTCCCTACGCTCTGTTGTTTGAGGGAGGGCCCTGATGCCCAGTGCTGTTTGCCACCATCAAAGCTGCTGTCAGCTAAAAAAAAAAAAAAAAGTTGCAGGTTTGGGGAATGATTTACTTTTTTTCTCCCTTTCATTTTAAGATGACATGTATTTCAATTGGGAAGTGTTGAAACGAGCATTTCTGATCTCCTGAAGTGTTTGTCAGTGATATCCAGGTTTTTACTCTTTTTTTTTGGATAAAAGACTCCCAGCTACCTATGCTTGCATAGGTAACTTGAAAAGATTTGTAGCATAGATTTTTATTTCTTTTTTAACCAGATCAAATAACATATCATGGCATCTCATTGCGTCCTTCCTCAAACCATGCCGTCAAAAAAAGTCCCTTGCTTAGAGACTTCCAGTCTCAAGGCAGCTTCCACTGCATTTGCAATTGGCTTCCTTATGTTGGCAATAGCAGAAAAGACTGAATCCATGAATGAGAGCTAGATTAATTAGTAAGTATTATGTGGCTGAGGAATGAAAAGTAAATCCCTGCTTTAACAGGTTTACAGGCTGATGCATATTTGTCCTAAGGAGCATGTAGTTATTTTTGTAAATACAATTCTTAATGCCACAGTCTGCAAACTGTCAATTCCTAAACTACCAATTGCCTGTCGTGTACGTACAGTGGTTTTCTCACCCTGACGTGTCACCTTTTATAGCCACAAAACACAGGAGAAGGAGCTGAAGGGTGTGTATTAAGAATGGAGGCAGAAAAGATCTGATCATTATTCTTATTCATAAATGGGACAACAAGGTACATTATATTGGTAATCCTGTGCCAACATGAAAGTACTGAAGAAAGAGAAGAGCATCAGTGATTAATCTGGAAGTTTGACCACTGAGTGAAGCAAGGAACTTTCAGGGCACCTGCAAAAGTAATTGTTATTCATTAACATGCTTATTCTAGTTTAATAAGCTTTTTTATTTGACCCTGACTTCAGTTTCTTTAATTGCTTTCATTAAGCAACAAAGAAGGTGTAAACGTTTAAGTAAATGGGGAAATTTCCACTTTTTTTGTCCAGTCTGTTTATTTGTATATTTATATATTGAATGTATGTACTTAGGCATTTATTAGTGCCATCAATATTACCTTGTTGCCTGTTTTTTTTTGAAAAAAAAAGTGTAAGAGGTGTTCTTAGATAAAGATTTACATGCAAAGGAAGATGAAGTATCTCTCAGGTTGTTTTCTTGTTTAGTATAGTTTTTCTTGTTTAGTATAATTTTAATTGCCAATCTTGAGACTTGCTGGTTTGGACTGTAGCCAGGTTAGATTTGGGTCATTGCCTATTTATAGTGTTTTCAAAATAGACAGTGCAGGTGTTGAGTTGTGTGTACACTTCTAAATGTTTCCTGTGGGCTTCTGCTATGTGCAGTTGTGCAGAATGGGAGAATTCAGGTTGCTGTTGTAACAGTTTCGCATATTTTTATTGAGCGCAACTGCAAGGATGGAGTTCCTCATCCTGTAGACAGTCATGTAGATGCAATGATGGAGCTTTGAGTTACCAAGTCTGATTTGTGTGTGTTGCGCAGCTTGTGGTCATGCAGTCCTAACAGATTGAAATTAGGACAGACTGTTTTCTACACTTTTCTCTGTAGAAAAAGGAAAAACAACAAAATCCCCACAAAAACTAAAGAAGAAAACAGCAAAACAGGACTGCAGCAGGATTCTTATCTAGGACAAGGTTTTCTGTAATAAACATCAGTGTTTGCACTTAAACACAGAAGAAAAAAAAATGAAATTGCACACATCACTGTATTACATTCACTTTACAGTAAGGCCGTAAAGACAGAGTTGTGTTATTTTGTATTTATTGATAATGGAAAGGCAGCTGTGAGGTGAGAAAGCTGACGGTCCCTGCTCTGAATAACTCACATGTGATACAAATAATTTTGCAAGTGTAAGGAAGTGGGAAAAGGAAGAGGGTGACGCTGAGTTTGCTCACACACTGTCGTGGCACGTGAAGGTGCTCTGTAACTCAGTGCTTCTTAGTACTGAAGGTGTTCAGGGCATTAAACTATTCAGAAGGACCCTTTACTGAGCTGTTGTCCTGAGCTGTTGTCCAACGTGTCAACAGCTGACTTGGAGTGTGTCTCACCATAGGAGACAGCAGCATCTTTCTGTGTTCCCAAGCTGAGACTTGGATGACTTGGAGAGGTTGAACTGGGAAGAAGTGCCTGCACCCTTCCTTCCAGCAAGGCTTTGCGTTCCCTGCAGTGCTGCCTGGTCGTCTTCAAGATATTCGGGCCTCTCTGTTTCCTATCTTTGGCCTGCCATCTTCTGCACTTTTCAAGTTCCTGCTCACCCATGAAGATGTGGTGGATTTGGGAGCAGGAGCCCTCTTCCCTTCAGCTCTTCATGTGTGGATTACTGCTAGCTCCTCTTCTGGCTTCCAGATGTCCCACCTAACAAAACAGGGCCAACGTTAGTCCCAGCAGTGGAGAAACCAGTGCTCTGGGACTGCAGAGAGCGTTTGCATGTATGGCTGGAGCTGAAAGCATGGGCTGCTGCAAAGCCACCGTCACACGTGTGGGGTAGAAGAGAATCATCTATGAAGCACTTTGCAGTTTAAAGGATATATGTTAGTACGCAGCAGTGTAGTGCTCTCAGACCGGCCAGTGACAAATTTGTTAAGCTATGGTGGAATCGAGACAAAACCGGCAGCAGAGAGTTGGCGTGTTAAGAGTTGTTTCCTCTGGAAGTCATTTTTGGATTACTGATAATTAGAGGATATGTTGACTCATTTGCCTGTGCTTTGAAGCTAATGATTATTTGAAAAAAAGATGAAGTGACCTCTGAGTGAGGCGATACTGGCTGCTCTGAACAGGAGGTTGCCACTGCAGGAATTGTGCACGCATCATAGATTTAGGATTGTGCTCCTTTTTTTTTTTTTATTTTTAGCAGGTTTCATGTTGTTTAAAATGAACAGGAACATTGAAGGGCATGGGACGAAGAGGCAAGTGCAATGGAAAACAAAATGTTGTTAAACCAGAAAACACCTCTGGTTAGAAAGTGTGCAGTGTTTGATGTCTCGGTTGTTTAGATCACATGGCATTAAAAACGGGATTAAAAACATGTTCATTTTATACATCATATCCACCATTGCAAGCACTTTCAAGTTGCAGTTGGTGAAGGAGCTTTTAATGATAATGACCCAATTATTTTTAAGATTTGGTAGTAAACACATCATGTTGATATTTTAAGGTTTTAAATTAATGATTTCAATTTTACAACCTGGTAAAAACCACTGTAAGAAATAAGCATGCCATATAAAATTCCATTGGCCAAGCACCTTTTAATCATACCCTATTCTTTTTACAACAGGAAGCGTTAATTAAAATTGGAAGCCTGTGAGTATTTCTTTCCTTGCAGTTTTCTTTGAATGGCATTATTCCATTCTAATCCTGCATGAAGGTCATAGTTAAGGAGGTTTAGATACCAGTGAATAGTTTCCAGTCTTTCAGAGGTGAGGAACCGCAAACTAGTATTTTTCTATGCAGGATGCTGTCACAGTTGCACTATTCTCTTTAAGTTGCTTATTAGTGAGTTGGTTTTTTACTTTCTTAAAGGGGGAGAAGGGAATTAAACAAGCTATTTTATAATTAGTGTAAGGTGATGCAGCTGTGCTTTTCGTGAGGTAACAGCTCTAAAGGGAACTGTGCAGAGCCAGTGGCCTGAACATCCTTCCCTCAGAGCTTGATGTTCCTCTTCTCAGGCTGGTTAGCGTGGACAGTGAGAGCACATGTACACCCCTGCAAGTTGTACGCTGCTTAGAAAAAAAAATTAGGTTTTCCTAAAGAAGACCCAGATCTTGGCAAATATATGAAAGAAGAAATTATCTCATTGGCAGTCTTCTGTTTGCTGCTATATTTTAACCATATGTATACATTTTTTTCATCCGATCTAGAATATTAAGTAGAATATTACCTTTACACTTTCTGCAACGTAGACATACAGTGCAACTTATAATAGTTGTATGTACAATGCATTCTATAATAATGTACTAAGTAATGCACAAAGCATACAGTTATATATGAGTTTGTATATGTGTGTATGCACATTTTGAAAACCGTGCTCCTGCAGTGAGTTTTGGTGTAATTTCAATACCTCACGGACAAGGGCAGGATGTAAGTTGTATATAAAATCATGTACTTACAGTAAGCTCATGGCAGGATCACAGTTTAGTCCCCTGAGTAGTGTCCTCTGGTACATATTCTGTAATTACTTTAATTCTTTTATCACCTAGCCTTTCTGAGGAGAAAATGCCACAGAAAGGCTGCCATAAAACATAATTATATTGCAGTCCATGCTTCTGAATGGGTAGGTGTCCTACAGTGCTCTGCTTTAGTCATTGAGCTGTCATCCGAAATTTTAACTTGTTGCAGCCTGAGGTGACAGATGTTTTAGTTGGTTTTTTGGGTTATGCCTCGATGGTTCTGGTTTGGCCTTGATGACCACCTCATGGTGGTAGCCTAGGAGTGATAAATACATTATTAATATATTGCTGGAGACATTTTTATTTACATTAAAAAGTTTCATATAAGTAGCCATGGAATGATGACTTTGAAAGGACAGAGCAGAACTAAATAATTCTATGACTGACCTGGCAAGAAAGGATGCAAACTCATTTTGAAAGCTCTGAGCTGCTTCAGAATCCACTGAATTTCCAGCCTTCCTTTTAGTATTGGTTATATGTCCGTAGCTTGTTGGTCCTGGCACGAGGCACTTGTGTTGCAGGAGCTGTCTCCAGCTGATACTTGATTTCTGTATGCTGGATGAGTAGATTCTGTTTTGGCAAGGGAGAGTTTGTAGCACTGTTAACTTGTAACAGTCATTGTGTTTTAGAGGTGTTGAAGTTTGTGTGTGACGTCGTGAAGTTCCTGCAGGAAAACAAAGCAAGCACTGTGTGGATTAACACACGGGAAAAGAAGGATATTCCTTAACAAATGTTTGCCCAGATGTGTAGATTTCCCAGTAAGATATCACACCACAAAAGCATTTCAATCTGTCAGTGCTTTGAAGGTTTTGAGCCCATATATTGACATTGTGATTAATCTTTGATTAATTTGTGTTGCAAGTTCTGAATTTCGGTTACACTTGAACACATGACATCATTGCAGAGCCTGAGCAGTGTGCCGTGTGTGCACATCTGTTGCACTAATATCAGGACTGAGTTGGGTCTGTTGTATGTAGGATGAAGCACAAGCTAAGTCATTTGTGCTGTAGAGGTGATCTGAGAAGAGATGTTTTCTTGCAGGTGTTTTTCATTAACCGGAAGAACAGTTTATTAAAGATTTGGAGAAACTTTCCACAGCTCCTCTCTTTTGTTGGATAGGTTGGAGTGGCTTTCATTGACTCACAAGTTCATGAGTCTTTAGTAAATGTTGATGAAATGATAGAGTTTTTTCTTCTACTATTGTCACCTGCAGCTGTTTGCTCCAAATGAATGGTTTTGCTCCATCGTGGGTTTTTTTAGGAAATCTCCTTTCAGCGTAAAGCATGATGTAAGTTCAAAGATTTGTTTTGTGCTTTCATGCATAGCTGATTATTGGTCATGTTTCAGAAATGTTGTAGATGTTTTGTTAACACCATCAATGCTTTTGATTATGTTCAATTTACCAATAATTTAGACAAATGGCCTTGTTAGGGTTTAAGCAGGCTTTTATTTTTTTTTGGCACAAAAGCTTTCCAACACTGTGTGGACTGCTAGTAACTGAACTACAAACAAAATCAACAAAGTTGCCACTAGGGCATCCAGTTTTCATCTTGGTGACCATCTTGAAAAGTACCCTTGTGGCAAGTCTGTCAATCCTCTAAGGAAAGCAAATTCTGCTATACAACTGAAAGTTGCCTGATTCAGATTTTTCATCTCAGATTGTAACAGTTTCCCTCTCCTCTATGACTGAAAGGTGGGGACATGGAGTAAGCGTGTGGCTATCACGTAGAATTAGTGCTACTCATTGGGAAAAAAAGTAGGGTTGTCATATTCCACGAATGCTTTGTGGTTGATTTCTGTGCTCCTGTTACTATATTTTAAATACTGTTGCCGCTATGATGGTGGGTTGGTCATAGGCCATAATGGTTTTGGTGGTTTGGAACCCAAACTTGTCTTTATTGCTGTCATTTTTTAACTTGTTTTGGAATTTTCTCCTAGTATTGAATTCAGAATTACCCCATAATGAAGGAACCAGTGATATTGCAAAGCTAAGACGTCCATGCAGAGTGATCTGTTCTCCAGTAAATAAGAGAATGAGTCTCTAACTGATGGACTGCATTCTCAAATCAGGTATCTTTTGTATGCTTTTGGTACAAGAATCTATTGCTCTTTGAAAAGTCTCTTCAATAAAAAGTCTTTTGCCATAGGCAAAGGCAGACTCTTCCTTTCTCTAGTTTCTCATCAGCCTGTGCAGGGATAGCAGGCCCAAGTACCTGGGTGTCAGTAGAGGAACACGAGGCCGAGGGATATTTATTTTCAGTACAAGGTCTTTTTTGCGCAGCAAGGAGCTTCCCTATGTGTATTTGTGTTGTGAGAGCAGATCCAGGGCACGCAAGTACCTGCTGGGCATGAGGAGCAGACTGCTGGCCGGTTGTGTTGTCCTGAAAGTGCTTGGACAAGTTCCATGTTTTGAGGAGACGAACAGAACTCATACAGCCTGAAGCAGTCCTTGAGGCGCTTTTTAAGTGTGCTCTCCAGCCACGTTTAATTACACCTCTAGCTGGGTAAAACTAACCAAGTTTTAAAAGTCTCTGGCCCATACCTTGAGTTTTGCAGCTTAAGAGATGTGACATTATTTCCAACTTGCTACTGTTTGTCTTCTAATCCTTCAAAGTGTCTTCCTTTTTTAATCCTTCAAACAAACATAGATTCAAAAGACTTTTTTATTGTTTACAGTCAGCTGCTAGAGCGATTCGGGATGTGTGCCTGTTTGCATCCACTGCCGAGAGAGCAGCAGCTGAGAAATGACGCAAGTCTAGTCCAGCATGTCCAGAGATGAGGTCCAGAGCGATTACCACTTTTGTGCTAACCTCCTGACCATCTTCATAGAAGCTAATGCTAATTAATGTAATTTATGTGGACAGTCTGATGAGGAGACGGGAGTAATTTTTTTTTTAATGGAAGTTCTTTTTTTAGAAAAAAAACGTATATGTTTTTGCAGAAAATCCTTCTAATAATACAACCAGGGACTCGGGTGTACTAGGCTTATGTAGAAGTGACCAAACTCTTAGGTCTGTAGAAGATGCTTTGCAAATTTTTCAAAATTAAATAGGGAAGAAGCATGAGTCCGTGGGAGTATTTTTTGTTTTGTTTTACAAATTTCTCTCATATAATACTTGTTTTACGGCAAAAGTGGGATTTTTACTTTTTGAGATTTAAGTTTTCCTACTAAAACTACTTCTTGCTTCTTTTTTTCGCTTTCCTATAGCTAAGATAATCTTGTTTTGACTGACTGTACATTATGCTTTCTTATGTGCATTAAATCTATGTCAAAAGAAACTTGAAGCATTTCTATTAAAAAATTACAGTTATCTGTCTCCTCCTTAGAAGTTCATAGGCTGCAATTAATGCAAAACTGCTCTGAAAGATGCTTTACAATCTGCTTGGGCTATGGTTTCTGCAAGTACTATTACTAAACAAGCATGAATTAGGGAACATCCAAATAAATGTATTTATAATTTACTAAAATCATAGATCTGCAATGCCCAAATGCCCATCGTCATTCACTGTGTTTCTTCAGTGTCATTCTTTCTGAGAGGGGACATTTGAGCCCTTCTAAGTTGGCTGAACTTCTCCAGACCTAATATTTCAGTTTATATGAGTATGTGCATGGGTGCATGAACACAACCACTGTGAGCAGTTGTTTTGGTTCCAAAGTTGCACGTGCAACTTTTTGTGTTAAAACCTGTGGGGAATCTTTAGGCTTTGGATGACTTAGAAAAAGTCTATCCAAAGACAGAAAAAGTATGAGCAAAAATGTGGATGCTTGCCAGACCTCTAGTGCCTAAATTATCAGCTCTCAAAAACTGCAATAACTATAGGGCAAAAAGTCAAAGAGGAAGGGACACATGCAACTGTGAAGTGACACAGTGTGCTGGATGGAGAAAAAAAAACCTAAGCTTTTTTAGATATTCGGCATGCTACATATTGGGTAAGCCTTTAAAACAAAATGGTAATGATCAAAAAAGAAATTATGTGAAGAAACTCGCAATTAATCCAATGCTATCAAATAAAGCCAATATCTAGCCCAAATTAGAAATGTGGAGATTTCAAGAAGCTAAAGCTTTCCTGACAAAAACAATAGACAATATATACTGCGTCTTTTTATAGATTCTCATTAGAATCCTAATATGACTCTTTGGTTTGTGCTGGGGTAAAAAAGGCCTCCCAAAAAACCCCTCTGTGAGATGCACGCTTACATGTTGCTGTTGGGAAATGACAAAGCAGGAACAGCTTTTTTGGGGCTGCCTTGGACATTCCTGGGTGCGTTAGGGATGGCCGAGGTGTCAGGTCTAGCTTTTTTATCCACGTCCTGCAGAAGTTCAGGAGACGTGTGGGTGAATTTGTGCTACACACCCTCCTCTAACGAGAATTGTGACGTCCACGATGAGAAAGCAAATGCCTCGCCAGGACGCGGGGTTCCTGAAATGACTGTGCAGCTTGGTGCACACACGGTGCCCGTCTGCGGGACTGTGGTGTGGTGCCTGCACCTTTCTGGTCGGGTCCTACTGCCTGTGCCCCAACAGGCAGCGTGAAGTTGCGTTATTTCACCAGACAGTGTCCTGCAGCTGTCTTAGAAATCAGGAGGGATTAAGGGTAAGAAAAAAAAGGCAAATTGACAGGAGTAGGAAGAGATGGAAAGATTAGAGGCGAAGACAGAAAGGTAAACAGAATAAGAACTTGGAGCTCTTTGGTAGTGGTAGGTTTATTCTAGGGAATGCAGGTATAAAAATGTAGGAAGAATGCATAGGAGATGCTACTTGTGTTTATGTGGAAGAGGTAGTAAGAGGAATAATGTGCAGTACTGGATACTGCAATGTGCGTGGACTTGGTGATGGGATAGATTTGAGAAAATTTGCGTAGATGTGAGGTGCTCATGCCCTGATAGCTGGATAACTAAAGTTAATTTAAGTTTGATTAATCCTACGTGAGCCTGTTTCAGATCCTTCTGATGCCTTGAGCCTGGTTTCCTGAACATGCAGACATGCACATTTCTGCACGGAAACTTCTCTTGCTTGTTTGTTTAATTTCCTCACTCTCTTATTTTTCCACAATTTCTTGATCTTTTTATTGCTCTGTGGCCAAGGTGCTCTGTTCTCCTAAATCCACGTGGTTGAATGCCCTGTGCCATTTTCCTGCAGGCTTTTCATAGAGCTCACATTTGAAAACTTAAGGGCGGAAAAAAAAAAATAAACGTGGCAGGGGTGGAAGCTTTTCTTAAAATCTTTCTTTTAGTAGAAGGCAAACAAGAACCCAAGTTGTAGGAAGTCTGTCTGTAATGGAAGTTGAATGCAGTCAGATATGGCCAGACAGGCTAGCCTTCTTCTTGAGATGTTTTTTTGTTGGTTTTTTTTCTCCC
Organism: Apaloderma vittatum; assembly: GCF_000703405.1. Classification (NCBI taxonomy): domain Eukaryota; kingdom Metazoa; phylum Chordata; class Aves; order Trogoniformes; family Trogonidae; genus Apaloderma; species Apaloderma vittatum. Next base: position 45,425 of record NW_009713440.1, on the reverse strand, counting down.
TTTTTAACAGTCTGGAAGTGAAATCTGGCTTTTAACCAGGAAACTGTTAGAAATAGTCTTCTAAAAGCAATGTTATGTGCAGGAGAACTTGTGACAGATTAGTTATTGGGAAAAATCAGTGACCGAGTGCGGCTTTTAGAAGCTCCACTTTGAAAAGAAGTGAAGCCTAAGGAGAGGAAGTGCCACAGAGATAAAAAGAAAAGTTTTTCTTGCTAGTTTCCGTTATATCTGACATTTTATCCCATTTTAAGAGTTTGCACTTTTCAGATTTGTCAGTATCTGTGTTCAGTCATTACTTGTCCACACGGGTTTATTTAATATGATCAATTATGCCATAATTAGCTAAAATACGAGTCTCATAATTACAAGTGTAGAGTTCTATTTGCTAATACTTTATGCCCAGGGAGAATGACACAACATGCCAAGAAGGCTTAAAATGTGAAATCTAAATATATCAGCCTGATTGTTTGACTGAGTAGGGTATTTTGCCTTATTCCAAGTATCATTTGACAGTTGTGGTGTTTGCAGCACTAGCCAGATATGAAGATGCATTTAACTGTATTTTTTTTTTTTGCTGGCATTTTGAAGAGCTCTTTCTTCTGTTTGCATATGACTCCCTCAGAGAATCTTATCTTTGCAACTGGATTATTCTTCCCTGCTGCTGGGATGTTTTTACCCGGAGCACTGTTCCTGATACAGTAGAAATCAACTGACACTCATGCTTGAGGGAAGAGACTCCTTGATGTGTTTTATTCTTGATGTAATTTGCCCAGAATGATACAAATTTTATGTAAAAGTTTCTGTTCCAAAGTGCTTTAGTCTGTTTTAAAGCATTTAAGTTGTTTTACTCACAGCATTATGGTCAAGACTTCCCTTAAAAATTATTCTGGTTTTTATTGTGATTGCAAGTTACAAGTAAAATGATCCCTAGTTAGCCTGGAAATAGTAATACTGGAAACATTATTTTCACATGCACTTTAGATAGCAAGAGTATATTTAATAGCTGTTAGAATTCAGTTAGTGTCTTTGGACTGCAGTTTTAAGAAAAAAAAATGTCACTTTCATCTAAAGGATTTAGGTGATTTTCTGTTTTTCCCTTATGTTTATAAGGGGAACAATGTATTAAAAATCATTGCTATTCTTGTGAAGTGAATAGCAAGTGAACAGATCCTCAAAATATAAATGTATAGACCTGTGGCTAATTTTAGAGCATGTAAGTCCCAAGATACATTTTGAAACCCTTGGCTGGAAGGCATTGTAAAGGAGAAAGCCCTTAGGATCAAGAACTCAGCTGCTCGTCCTCTGAATAACACCTCTTCTGCCTCTCACAGGAAAACAACTAGTCAAACTCAGAGAAATTATGAGGTGAAGGCTCAAAGCAAGCAAACTGACGTAGGGTGCAACTCTGGACATCGTTGCCACAGTTTCTCTGGCTGACAAGGGTTTGCATGGTTTTGAAAAATGGTTAGATATATTAATGGAAAAAATCTAATAAAGCAAAATGCAAGGAGTGTAGGGGCCAAGGCATTCCTCTGTCGATTCCTGGGGAAATCGATGCCTTCATCAGTGAATGGATGAACGTGCAGTTGATTTCCAGGGTTTTGTGTGGTACGAAGCTCTTTGGGATAGTCATATGCTGTGCTAGTGGCAAACATCTCCAAAAGCAGCTCACAAAACAGGGCCGGTAAAAAGGTGAGGGCTGAGGTTCAGCGTGCAGTGATGCCCACGGGGTAAATGATTGAGGTGGTGCCTCGGTGCCAGGCTGGGAAGCGGCGTTTGCGGCTCAGGAGCTATCACTGAGAAGTCTCTGAAGTCACCAGCTCGATGGACTGTTTAAGGCAACAAAACCAACAAAATACTCCCTGTAATCAGAAGCAATGCTGTCTGTAATCAAGCAGGTTAATGAGAACAAGGTAGAGGGGGCTGTTTTTTTCCCCACCCACCAATGCAGCCCTGTGTGAGCAGAACGTTCAGCCCTGGTCTCTGCAGCTGGGGAGGCTTGTGGTAGATGTGGAGAAGATGCAGCGAGGAGCAGCTGAGACGATGGAGGAGGTGGGGCTGGCTGATGGGAAGAGACTGCAAAGGCTGCCACTGTTCCTTTCGGAAAGAAAGGCAGAGGAAGGGACATAAGAGCAAGGTTGATAGAGTCACAGAGTCTGTGGAGAAGCTGAAATATTTGCCGGCTCTCACAGCACCACAAGTGGACTTTTAGTGTTTGGTGGATACAGATTTGTACACAATGCAATCGCTGCAGAACCACCTTGTTGATTTTTGTATGTTACCATGTGTGGGTATGTTTGTGTAACTACTGCTAGAACCCCAAAAGCTCTTCTGACTGTAATCATTCTTTGTTTCCTTTGTCTCTTAGACACCTGTGTTTTAACTTTTCTTCACTGTTCAATGAGATTTGTTACCTCATAATTTAGTAGCACTGTCAAATAGCTCGCACTTGGTGTGTGCACTGTCAGGCAAAGCCCTGAGTGATCCTATAGAAAGAAAAATGTTGATTGTAATTATTGTAATGAATTTCCAAATTGGGATTGGGGCTCTAACTTGCAAAGTCCTACGTAAAAAAAAAATTGCAAGAAACAGCCTCAGCCCTGAAGAGTTTGCAATGCAATAAGCAACATAAGGTGCAAATAAAAAGGGAAGAAAATCAATTTAGGTATTTTATGACTCAGATTGTTTGCTCTTGTTGGACTGGATATTCTTGTCCTCCAGTCTTTGTGCATTCTCTAGTGGAAATGAAACCCATTAATGCTACTCCTCTCCTGATCACTTCTCCATCCTCTCTTGAAAACCATCCAGAGCTTCTGTTCTGCAAAGATTCCTTACAGGACTCATTTTTTGAATGCATGTAAATACAAGGATTTCAGTGGCACAGGCATAAATTACACACACACTTGAAATAGAGAATGAGAAATTACTAGTCTTTTAATGGTTGTAGACTTTACAATTATGTATTGTGCTACTAAAGCTTCTGATATCAAGTGCAAAGGGAATACTTGCAAGTTAAACTCCTGAGCAAGACAGGAATAAATGACACCTTGTAAAAGGGTCAGAGGAGCTGGTGGTTCTCCTTTGAGGCTGGTATTCCTCCTTCACTAGGACATCATTTTTTCTCCTGAAAGCATCCCCTTTCCACATCTCTGAATCCCATATATTTTACAGCACTTTGATGCACTCCGTAATTAAGAGCTCCTCCTTTTAATTTAATTTTGTCTTCTAGGGGGTTTCTGTAAACTAGTATTTTATGTTCTGCACTGGCTTCCCAGGTCTTCCTTGTGCTGTGTGTGCTGCAGGTGAGCAGTGATCATTTTTATCACCACAGAATAGAAGAATACTCCAAAACCAAATGAAGTAGCTAACATTTTAATAATAAATCAAATTAATTAGTTGCAGGACATTTTTGAGTAATAACTTCATTAGAAAACTAAAATGTAATTTTTAGTTTTGCTGCTTTCATTTTATTTACTACTCTTTTTCTAGTGCACTAATCTGAGTTTTGTGAAAGTCAGTTCAGTGTGTCTTGGGAATCATTTACAACTTCATAAGGCTCCAGTTCTGCCTAGGAGAAAACAAACATAGCTTTCAGATAAACATAAAAACACCAGCTGTTTTCCCCCCAGAAATTTTATTTCCATAATACTTGCCTTTGGAGATATTCATCCAAGAAGTAACATATAATATGTGGAATATTTAAAAATAGGTTTACAATAATTCTATTACTGTAAATACAAACACTAGTTTTAATAACTCAGTATCTGCCCCAGAGGTCTGATGTGTTGGGGGAAAAAAAGAGAGATCTAGGAAGCAGCCCAGCCGCCCAGTGCCAGCTTGGGGGCCATTGCCTGGAAGCAGTTTGCGTTTTGTAAGGAGAGTTTTCTGGACTGTTAAATTAATGAAAGGCCTGATCTGATTTCTTACTTTTTCCAGACCGTCTTTGCTGGAGCCTGATGGCTGCTCCTGAGAACAGGGGCTCAAGTGATGCTGGCAGTTCCTGCATCCTCACATGCTTTTGGCTTAGCAGCAGGACATTCAAACAGTTCAGCTGCTGACTGGAAATATCTTGCCTCTTCGTTTTTAGAAGAGCAGACATCTTTGCAACATCCATTTTATGAATTTTGGCTGCTTAGATCATGAGCTTGCATTGGCTAAAACCAGCAAACTCTAAATGAGCCCTGGTTTCTTCTGAAGGTGTGGCTGTATCCTGCTGTCTTCCCTAGGACGAACTATTGCATCTTCCTAGCCAAAACAGCCCACCCTCTGACATTACAGTTGCTGGCTAAACACGCAAACTAGAGCTGTTGCTACCTCTTAAAAAGCAGCAGCGGGGATGCTGAAGGAACCATTCAGCTTACCATCATCACCTGACGTTTCTTACTCAGTAGGCCCTGACACTGTACATATAAACCTGTCTGCTCGAAGGGCATTGACTTCTTTGCTGCTCTCTTCCCAATTTCGTACGCCTGTGTAATGGCAAAGAAAGAGTGTACACTAATTGCATCACAGGAGGAGAGCACTGCAGCATCAAATAGTGGGCTTAACTTTCTGGCACGTGGAAAAATAAGCACTAGAGTCAGACACTAGAAATGAAGAAGTCAAGCGATACAGTGTGGAAGATTTGTTTTGTGTAGTGCATACTCTTTTATGTCTGCCCTGACAAGGGTCATGCAATTTCTGTGCTGCTATACTTCTCTGAGATGAAAGGATTTGTATAGCTTGAGAGAGAAAATCTTTGTGTTTAACAAAACTGGCTTCCGTACCTTTCATAATTCACGTCTCTCACTTCAAATCACCTGTCTTTTCATCTCCACAAAGAGATTGTCCCTTAAAATCAGTTTGCCAGTCACCCTGCCTGCTTTCCTGCCTTTTTCCTTCCTGCTTGCAACCCCACTAATTGGGTTTCTTCCAACACCAGTGGCTTTCTACTCCTTTGCCTTTGCAACAAATCACTCTTCCGTCTTCTGGTTTCCTGCTCTTCCTACCCCAGAGCATCTCTCTCAGCCAGTTCTTGATTCATGAGCTGCGTAAGGGTGATGTGCATGGAAATGAAAGGGAATTAACTTCTGATAGCCAGTGATGGATTTCTATGTTGCAACTTAATATATTGAAATTTACTGAGTACCTGGTTGCATTTCTAAACAGCTGTCTTCAGACACAGTCCTAAATTGAGTATGTGAGATCTCAGGAATGGAGTCTTAAATTTGCAGCTCTGACTTGTTGACAGTCTCTGATCAGCAGAATAACAACTACTATTAGGTGAGTATTTCTGTGGTCCAAATTGCTGTGCTATTTAAGCAGCTCAGCTTTTGTGCTGTGCAGGACCTCAATAGGGTAAGAAGTTGGGCTGAAAAGTGAGGGGGGCACCTGTGTGCTCGTGAAGGAGACGACCTGTAGACCAGGCTCGTGACCTGCTGTGGCAGCATCTGTCAGAAAGAGGTGCCGTGGAGGTGCCTCCTCATTTCCCTCTGTACATGGGGGCCGCAGGTGGCTGGCTTGGACCAGATCCCTCGGTTTTTTGGTGGCAAAACCTGGGTGCTGAGTGGCTTAACGCCAGGAGGACAGGTGCCAGGCTTTCCCCGGGTCATATCCTGACCAGCCGTGGGAGCAGAGCTGTTTGGGGTGCCAGGGACAGGAAGGGTGTGCTCTCACAGCATCGTTTTTATGATGTTTTCTCTTTGCCTTCCTGAACAGGTACAAAACACAGTCTTTCCAAAGCAAAGCTGTCTCAGGGTTGTGTTTCATAACCACCAGGGGAAAATCATTAAAGGGGCGGAAGAAGTAGAATTACTGATTTGGCAGCATGGAGGGCAAAGCATAGCTTCTTGTTTGCTCAGAAAAATACTGTGATTTTTCTCAGTTGCAGAGTAACTTAGATATATCTTGTAGTTAATAAAGATTTTTTCCTAGGAAAACATAACATCTCTGTTATTTCCAGGTATATTCGCGTAATACTAGTATCATGTTAAAACAACCAGCAATTACAACTGTATATTTTGTAAATTTTCATGCCTAACGATAGTGGTAATTTATTAGGGCTGGTGAGTAAACAGGTTCTTTGGCTTCCATTCTGATTCCCATGCACCTGTTTTTTAGAATTACAGCTTTTTATTTCTGTCCATGAAGTTAACAATGCATGGCAAAGGATGTTGTTAAAATTCATTGTTTTTATGACATGACAACAATTGCAGTTATTTTTTTGGCATAGATCCTTGTCACTTCTATCTCTGCAATAAAGGGTACTATATGAATCTATTTTTAGGAAGCAAATTTTTGGAAACATTCTAAATAAGAAAGGTGGGAAGTGGTCAGTGTGTAGTTCATATTAAAGAAACTCTTTTGTAGAACTGGGATTTTTAAGGTTTTTTTAATGTTTAATTGCGCTGACATCAGTCTCTGCTGGGTTCAGAGGCCTTTTATCCTTTAGCTTAGAGGAAATGGACACAAGGTTGCAGACACAGTCCAGAAGCTGCCATAAGCCCAAAGTCTCTGGGTGTGAAGTCTGAGCAGTTCAGATGTGACAGACCACTTATTTCTGTTAGGGCACAAACTTTATTCCCTTTAAGAGTCTCAATTTCTGTTCCCTTTTTCTGCAGCTGACAACTTTGCTCACGGCTTGTCTGTGTGAGGGGGTTGCACAGGTGTCTGGGACCCGAAACGGCTGCTCCATTGGTGGAGATGCTTTCTTCCTAGGTTGGTGTCTGTCACTTCAGCAGCTGATGACCTAGAGAGAGATTTGTCAGGTGCCTCCATACGACTGCAACCAGAGCAAACCAATTCTAGGGAATTTGAAGGAGGAGCTGGAAATCTGTCTGTGTAGGCAAGCCCCTGAGGTCATAACTAAATCAAAAAACAAAGCAAGCGTCAGTTATGGTGACAAAAGCCAAACCAATCCCTTATAAAACACCTGAGTTTGCAAGTGGAATATTTAATTGGCAGAGTTGTCATTGTCTGCTGTGACAGTCTTTCTGGAATTGAATAATGTTACATTGAGTATTACTATATGCGGCACTCTCAGTAAGAAAGATTATGCCTGATTTAATGGTATTCAGTGTACTTGTTCTAAAGTGGGATGAAAAAAACATCTGATGCTTGACTAATAATGTTTTGGTGGTTTGATTGAGTAATTCCTTGTAGCTGTAAGTAGCCACTGGCCATCCTTGCATACTCTGTCCTGGCCACCCAGTGTTCTGTGGTGACTGGAAAAGTGCACTAATTTAGATTCCACTTCATTGCCAAAGCGGCATTATACTGTACCTCGGTGCCACTCAGCTTTCAATTTAGCTGAAGTCTTTTGAGATTTTTCCGTAATAATTCTCAAAATCTCTTATTTCATTAGCATCTTGCATTTAGGATATGTTTCAGGACACGTACAATCCTGCGCATTACTGCGTGGGTTACTGTACGCTTCTCAGTGAACCTACTAACCTGCCTGATAGACGCACCAGTCCACCAGTGCTGTAGTGTTTTGGTTAATTAAAATGTGCTTCTAGTTCCAGCGTTTTCTGCAGGTCTCTGATGCGTTAAATTGCTGGCCTGTAGTGTATGCTTTTGGAAGCGCAGGGTATATTTAAATTGGCGTAATAGTTTTTAGGCTACCTTGTTGGGGATCTTTCAACAAAAGTATTTCACGTGGCTTGCTTTTTTGAGCTGAGGTTTCCCAGTGCGAAGAAGATGACTTAGTGCTGAGCAGGTCTTTCACCAGGCCCCCAGTAGCCCCACCGAGCCCAGCAGGCAAACTGGGATGAATTAAGGACTTAAGAAAGGGAAGGATTAGCCCCGATAACCTCAGCAGCAGAGCTTTTAAGCCCTCACACTACAGTGGCTGGGGATGGCAGCAGCTCACCCCGCTGCAGCCCACACAACATCCCACTACCACTGTCAGTCCGTCTGTCCCTGCAGTGCCTGGCAATGCTGCTGCAGCTTTCTGTATCTGAGGGGAAACTGAGCGATCCACTGGGTTGTTTTCTTAGACGTGACCACCCTCTCTGGGCTTCAGAAAGGGTCTGAGCAAGCAGATGATGCTTTTGCTGTGTTACCCCTGCCTGCTCCCATGCAGCAGCCCAGCTCTGCCACGAGCATCTCTGCAGGATGCTGCGCTGCAGGGCATGTCCTGGACCAAAACCATCGTTTTTAGCCCGAGCTGGTTCAGTATCTCGCCTGGCCAGTGCAGCGGGGAGCAGAGAGCTGGAGGGAGTGCAGGCAGTAGGCTTTTCTAGTGGTGTAACATCTGTGAAAATTTGGTGCCGTCCATCAGGGCTGGCAGCTAACTGGGTTGTGGGACAGCAGCACCAGCCCCCGAGTCTTTCTGAGGCATCTGACTTGAATTTTCCTGACGTGTTCAAGCCCAGTGTCTCTATTTCCTAATCATCTGAGTGGTGAATGAGGTGTGAGAAAGCTGAGTGCAAAATTGATGCACAGCTTGCTGGCTTCTAAGTGTTGATATAATTTTCTGTCAGGCACACAAAATGTTCAGCTCATGTCTAATTGGTGCCATTTCTGGGTGAAACACAATATCTTTTTACAAGTCATGGGACTTTTGAAAATAATTTTTAGTAGAGTATTCATGTCTTTCTATATTATATCTGATAGACAAAGTTGTTTGATGTAGTTTCTTTATGGCACTCGAGCCTCCTATTTAATTGGGCCCTTTTATGCTCCGAGGCTTTCTGTTTGGCTCAGGTGGTATTGGATGGTGTAATGTTCGATGTTCCTTTCCTTCTATTTATTCAGTACAAAATAGGAGGGGTCTGAAATTCTGCTCTCTGAATACACGTGAAAATCCAAGGAGACAGCGACAGCAGCAGGATTATGGACTGTTACCTTCCCGCGAGCAACTTCTGTCTGTGCAAAAGTGACTGTGCAGCTCTGGTTTTGGTAGTGTCTGCTGGCATTGCCATTCCAGGGATGCAAATGTCACTGGAAAGGGCAAAGCAATGCTGAATCAAGAGTTAGGAATAAGCAGTGGTGGAAGGGATCAGTCCAGTGGCCGTGGTGGTTTGTTCTGTCTTCGGCAGGATTTCTGGATGCTCCTCCAATTTCTAGGACTTGGGGCTGGAACAAAACGTTCATCAATATTGCTGTCACTCGTGATAAGTGAAAAATTAAAACAGTGGAACTTAATTATAAACAGGACTTATGGGCCTTGTAAGCAGAATATTGAAACTCAACTTTTAAGTAAGATTATGGCTTGTTTTATCTTCTGGATTAAAGCATGTGGACGCACACGAGTGCACACACACAGACCACAGCAGGTGCCGGAGCTTTGATACCCCCTTTGGCACAGCAGTGCCGCTGAGGGCACAATCACCCCATTTAGTTACAGGAGAAGTTCATCGAGCGCTCTTCTGCCTGTCCATTTGCAGCAGATACTGCTGTACTTATCCTTCTAAAGTAGGTGGCAAAAATGTTATTTTTAATTGTTTTGCCCTTGGCAGATTTTCTTCCAATCTGTCAGTTCCCTGTACATCTAACAAAGCATGACCCTAACAGAGGGAGGGGTTTTATTATTTTTAAAAGCACAAAGGTTCTTATCTAGCACGAACAAAATGCTGCTTTCATGAAAGGTAGTGCATTGCACACACTGCCTTTTTGTTACTTCTCATAGTGGCTAGGTAAAGCTGCTATACACACATTTACTGGATGTCCGCTAGGATATTTGCCATGGTTCTCTGATTGCCAGTATCTTAAGGCATTGATAAATGACAGAAATAGTACATGGTTCTTCAGGGTCCCAAATTGCTCTTAAAATTGGGTCTACCTGAATCTTTCTTCGGTAATTGAAAACTCGCTTTTTGGACTTGGTTCAGTAGCACCCAAAGGTACTGAGGCGAGTAAAAGGTTGTGCTGGATTGGGAGCAGTCAGGATTGTGACAGCAGCAGGGGTGATGAACTTATTTTTGTGAGAGAATGAGAGTCGGCTGTAATCCTCATCACAAACTACGTTTTCTAGCTGATTTTTGTGCCTTCTCTTCCGAGCTGATGTTTTGCAGGAGATAGACATATTGTATGCGTGTATATATATGTATTCGCATGAGGGGGAAACAAAATAAAGTCAGGGAGATAGAGGCCCTTTGGAAGAGATTAGAGATTGGAAGGGCACAAAGTAGATACCGATACCATCTCTGGAGGAACTGATTAGATTTGAGAGGGATGAGGGAGGTTAGTGTCTGCGTCTCAAATCCCTTGCTGCCGTGGTGCGACGTGACAGAGCAGCCTTATTTTGTCTCTCCATGCTGCATTAGCACATTGTGAAACCCACCTCAAATATCTCAGCAGGTGTGTAGGGGACTTTGTGTCCCATTGTGCTGGGAGGCGGGCGCAGTCACTCTTTGTTTGTCCGTGGTTTGGTCCTTGGCTTTCCTGCCTCCACAGTGTAACTTCCAGCTGGGGTGAAGAAGAGTCCTTGGTTTTGTGCGGTGGCATCCCAGCTCATCTGCAGCAGCAGACAGCTTGGAAAGCAAGAAGGGAGCTTGTCTGCATCTCTTCTTCCAGCTCGGTGTTTCATTAGTCTCTCTGGCATCTGCGGTAGATCCTGGAGGAAGTCTCAGAATGTCAGAAAGAAGAAAGATCTGAAAAGTGGGAGGGAAGGCTTCGCTTTCCCTGGTATGTTCCTGAAATTACTGAAGAACAGGAAAACCTCTGCTGTACGTGTAAGATTGTCAAATAGCATTGCTGGAAAATGAAACTTTTTTGTAATGCAGAAAGGCAAAAGCAGATTTGTCTTGAGTGTAACAAGAAACATTCGTTTCTGTAAGATTTCTATCTGATATAAAATTCATAGTGTCATGCAGACGTCAGCTCAACTTTTTCATCAGTGGTCACAACAGAAAGGCAAAAGCCAGGAAGTAGGAGGGAAACGAGAAACAAACCAGGTAATATCACTGGGCTACTATACAAGTCTGTGGTGTTCCTACAACTTCTGTGTGGTGTGCAGGTCCAGTTCTCACAGCCTGAAAATGAGGTAGCAGAACTGGGAGAGATCTGGGGAGGTCAGCAGGGACAGTGGGGATGCAGAACCGGCCTCCTCAGGCTGCAGGTGGGCTGACGGGAGGGAAGGGAAGTGTGATGCAGATCTATAAGCTCATGAATGGCACAGCAAAGGGATGGTGGAGCTGGGGGGGTTGTTACTGCCTTTTCCACTATGAGGATTTGGGGATACCAAGTTTAGGTAGTAGGAGGAAAGCATTGGGCAACAACAGAAAAATTTGTGCAAGAGCTGTGGACTTCTGTGCCACTAAGTGCTGCTTATATGGGTTCAGCAAGACATTGGAGAGGTTAATCGTAAAGAAATATATTCACTCCATCCATTAACTGAGCACACAGGAGCCATTTACAAAGTCTCTGGTTCAGATGGTGCTGGAAGCTGGGTCCTTGTGCTTACTCTGTCCCCTAACTTCCTCAAGCATCTCCTCTTGGCTGCTGCAGGTGCCACAGCTAGCTCGCATGTAATGTCACAGTTCTCAAGACATCCAAGATGAAGCGTAGGATCTGCCTTTTTGTGTAGCAACCATTGAAAATCTTGCCATGAAATTTGAAAAAAAAAAAAAAAGTAAATTAAAAAAAAAGGGGCTAAGCTAAATATTGAGGCTATGTCATTTACAAAGTGCTTTAATACCGCAGTGATGAGTGATGGAAAACTCTCGCACTGGATGGGACTGCTGTCAGGTATTTTGAAAGTGACCTGTTTGACTGCTGCAAGGAGCTATTGAAAAGGCAGCTATTAGGGAGTTTGGTATAAACCAGAGCCCACAGCAGTGCTCACATCAAAGTGTTAATTACAAAGGTTGCAATGTAGTTCCAATGGACAAAAATTTGCCATGAATTGTTCTCCAGGCAAAGACATTAATTTGCAGTTGAACAGATTTCTTTGTCCATAATTTGGCTTAACACATGTAGAAAATGCTTGATGAAAACACAATTTGCCAAAATTCCGTATCTTGGGTTTTTTTGAGCTGATGGAACACATGCCCATGCAAAAGCAGGGGCAGGCTCAGAGGAAATCGGCACAACTCCATAGCACAAGCTGTGGTTTTCTGGAAGGAGAGGAAAGGGAAGAGAAGCTTCAGAGAGCCTCTTGCAAGGTTGTCAAGGTTACAGGTGCTATTGCTTCTTTAGGTGAGTGGCTTGGGCATTCCCTGATGATAATTGGTATTGGCTGTTTTCTTCCGAGACAACAAAATTTGCATTTTGATTAGATTGTTGCATTTGTCAACACTGAAGCATAACATATAAGTCATTGGAATCTTTTCACAGGATAAGCGTAACTAAAAAAAAAAATACAATAGCAGCATTTACCTTGAAAAGACTTTTTAAATTTTTTTCATTTTTTAAGTGTTTAGGAGGTGAGGATCCCATTATGAACTCTGAATGCCTTCCTATTTCCTTAGATCCCAGTATGAACGTTGCTTCTGGGAGCTAGGTTTCAGTGTTTTCCAGGGAAGCCAAGAGCTGCCTGCCAGTCTGGTGCTCAGTGTGAGAACGAAGGATTTGCACTGAACTCGCTGCTTCAAGACTTCGCCGTGATGGCAGCAACTATGCATTAGCCCTAGGAAAGAAATCTCTGCTGATACCAGCATGGTCTGGCTCAAGAGGAGTCTGACAGCGCCAGCATATACCATAGGAAAACAAATGATGTCATGGTAGATTTCGAGCTGTATTCAGAATTGGTCCAATATGTCACATGGAATTTTCTGCCAGATTTGCGAGTGATATGGCAAGATCTTCATCCACTGTGAAGATGTGCAGCACCGCTGACTTGCTTAGAGCTGTCTAAGAGTGTGCGGTTGGGGATGCGGCCCAGGAGGTTTATGCTATAAATCAAAGAAGCTCAAAACGAGTACCGGGTGCTAAAGTCAGACAGAGCAGCAGCATTACGAAGCAGGAGCTCAGAAAGCAGCCTGCTTTGTAAACCAAGGAGAAGAAATTCACTGCTTCTGCAACAGCAACATCCATCAGAAAGCCCACAGCCGCTTTGGAGCTGAAGCAGCCCCGATTTACTTGGAAATGCTTTTCATGTGCTAAGTCAGGTAATTTTGCAGCCTTTTTAAAAACTCAAAAAGTGGCTCGCCCTTGTGATGGGAAGCCGAAAATCTTGCTAAATCAATATAAACTGCCCAGTTCTAAGTAAAGTAGTAGTTTCAGTGAACGCCACACCTTCAGGGCAGTTTATCCGCCCCAGTTGTGGTGGAGATGTGTGCTTCTGCCTCTCCCTCTGCTGAGTGAGAGCGAGGAAATGGCACTCCTGAGTCTAACACCAGCCTTTGTGTGCCCGCTCTGCTCTCCTGCCTCACTGTCTCCTTTGAATCTTCATTCCCCACTCTCCTGTTAGGCAGACAGAGAATCAGATCGTGAGCTGCTTCATCAGCACCATCTGTCTGGCCCAGGCTGGGGAAGGACTGCTGGAGGTGAGGTGCTGCTGGGGTAGTCCTGCGCCAAGGGTCCCCCTGCTGCCGCCCCTTGCATCCCCGCCACCAAAGGCTGGTCACCTCTGGCCAGCCCAGCTGTGTCAGTCTGCTCCTCAGAGGAAAAGGAAAGGGATGAGATTGCCTGCTCAGTGGGAAGGAAGCCACAAGACACCTGAGAGCCAGGACAAGCTCATACAGCTTCGAAATTGAATGAGGTTTGGGGTGAAGCTCAGTTTGTTATTTTTTTCCTAGGAGAAGTCTGAGGGTTTGGAGAAATGATAAAAGGAGACCTGTGAAATTATTTTCACGTTTGGATGCTGCATTGTCCTGACATTTATGCACAGGATACTGCAGTAATACAGTCAGCACACCCTTTTCACTGTTGACCTTTTCTGTAACATTAACCACAATATTGTGCGGAACCACTGTTGCAAAGAAAAAGATGAGGCGGCGGTGCCAGTTGACTATTGACAGTCTTAAGTACTGCGCAGGATTTGCAGTTGCAGTAATGATGGGTGTGCATGCCGAACCAGAAAAGTGGCATGATACCGAAAAATTATTTGTTGCTGTCATTTAGTTTTGTAGGATCCCTTTCTCATATAGGTGGTTATCGTTCTTCTGTAGATTTACCAATGACTTCTCCCCCATACTAAGTAGTTTACAGTTTAGGGCTAACTTATTGTGTCTTTACATTTAGTAATTTTCTGATGTAAGAAGGACTTGTCATGCCTGGCATTAAGGTGCTGCTAATTGTGCATGGAGGCATTTACATTCTGAATCCTAGTGAATTATAGTAGGCATATTGCACGTTTTACTTCCCTCTCTGGTTGGTTTTTATAACCAAGTATAACCTATAACATTTACCTTCCCAGAATGAAATAAGTTCCACACAGGGATTCGACATCACTTTTGTTCCTCCTGTGCCTTTTACATAGTGTTTAAATTTCAAGTGATCTTGCAGGTTTCATACAAATTCTCCATGGAAAGAATATTCTGATTTTAATATTTTAACTCTACAGCTTTGTCAGTCATGGAGCTATTACAGGCCAGCATGCAAAACATTGCAATATCTTTACCTAATATTTAGGTGAACCGATTTTGGGATGAAGGTTTATTAAATGTGAGAAGAATACTGTATTTAAACTGAAACAGAATTATGTAAATTTTGATGTAGATTAGAGTTGAAGTGTTTTAAAGTTCCACCGAGGACAGCATAGTTAATAATGCTGTCAGCTGAAAGCTAGGGCACCTCCCAGGAGCACATGTTCCACCTCAAAGTCCTTCTTCTTGTGGTGTCCAGCCCAGAGGTGATACCTTGCATGGACAGACTGAAGGGACTGCAAACACAAAAGTACCACAGTAGCATTAGGTTAGTAAAACAGGGAATTTTACATAAGATACGCTGAATTTTGCTATCCATTCTGCATCCAAAGCCTTCAGTGGGCAAGAAGCAACCCAGAACTATGGAAGAAGCCACGTGTTAGAGATATTATCAACAATCTGACCTAAAACCAAATACTGGCTTAAATGTTCAGAGGATTAATAGGTATGACTTGGTGAAGCAAAGTTCTGAAAGTCCTTTCTAGAGGGTAGCTCTTCAGTGAGGAAAGGCCTTTATTGTCAGTTTGACATCTAATTCTTAGCTCTGCGTCACTACACAAACACATAACCTGGCTGAAGAGGTAACCATTAAAATTGATTTGTGAGCTACTTGGTTTGTGCTTTAAAATGCATAGCGTGCCCCTACCTTTGGTTTTCAGAAGCACTTTAAAAACATACATTTCTTATACTACAGACCAATCAGCCGTACCTCCATCCTTGGAAAAATGATGGAGCAGCTTGCTGTGGAGGTTATGTCTAAGTACACAGAAGAGAAAAAGGTTATCAGGAGTAGTCAGCATGGATTTACCAAGGAGAAATGATGCATGACTAACCTGATAACCTTCTATGACGTTGTGACTAAATAAGTAGATGCAGGGAGACCAGTGGATGTAGTCTACCTTGACCTTAGCAAGGCTTTTCACAGTTTCTCATAACATCCTTGTGAACAAGCTGAGGAAGTGTGGGATAGGAGAACAGACAGTGAGATGGATTAAGAACTGGCTACACAACAGAGCCCAAAGAGTGGTGATCGATCGTGCTGAGTCCAGCTGGAGACCTGTAACTAGTGGAGTCCCCCAGGGATCAGTGCTGGGTCCAGTCCTGTTCAACATCTTTATCAACGACCTCGATGACAAGACAGAGTGTCTTCTCAGCAAGTTTGCTGATGGTACGAAACTGGGAGGCTTGGCTGATACACCTGAAAGCTGTGCAGCCATTCAGCAAGATTTGGACATACTGAAGAGCTGGGCAAAGAGGAACCTAATGAGGTTCAAGAAGAATAAGTGCAGAGTCCTGCACCTGGGAAGAAATAATAAAGTGCACCAGTACAGATTAGGAGGTGATTTGCTAGAGAGCAGCTCCGTGGAGAAGGACCTTGGTAGCAGGACCTTGGAAGTACTGATGGACAAGTTATCCATGGGACAGCAGTGTTCCCTCATGGCCAAGAAGGCCAGGGGTATTCTGTGGTGCATTAAGAAGAGTGTGTCCAGCAGATGGAGGGAGGTTCTCTTCCCCCTCTACTTTGCCTTGGTGGAGACCTCACTTAGAGTATTGCATCTAGTTCTGGGTTTCCTAGTTCAAGGGGGACAGGGATTTACTTGAGAGAGTCCAACAGAGGGCTATGAGGATGATTAAGGGACTGGAACACCTACCTTACACGGACAGGCTGCGAGACCTGGGGCTTTTTATTTTGGAGAGGAGAAGACTGAGAGGGGATCTAATTAATGTGTATTAGTATATGAGGGCTGGGCATCAAGAAGGAAAGGACAACCTCTTTTCACTTGTGCCCCATGGTAGAACAAGGGGCAAGGGATTCAAGCGAGAGCTCAGAAAGTTCTACCTCAACATGAGGAAGAGCAGCTTTACTGTGAGGGTGACAGAGCACTGGCACAGGCTGCCCAGAGAGGTTGTGGCGTCTCCTTCTCTGGAGACTTTCAAGACCTGTCTGGATGGGTTCCTGTGTGACCTGTCCTAGATTCTGTGGTCCTGCTCTGGCACGGGGTTTGGACTCGATGATCTGCAGAGGTCCCTTCCAACCCCTAACATTCTGTAATTCTTTAGAGGAAGCTGCCATACTGTTTGGCTTAGGTTTTAGAGCAGACCCCTGGCAGTGGAAGACTGATCCTCATCTGTGATTTTGCCACTTTTGTGGCAAACAGCTTGGCAGTCGGTAAGGTTTTCCACACCTGTGTCATTTAAAGAGTTTCCACTCTATCAGATCAATATGTACTGGCCCCTACTGTACATTCTGCCCTGATGGACTGTGGTACCAAAGTGACATTGAGTGTCCATGCTCTGCCTGAGCAGCCCTTGGCGTGTGCTTAGTGAGTGCAAGGGCCGAGTTGCCCTGAGGACATGACTGTATAGATAGATGACTGGTAGGGTTTGGTGCTGCTTTACAGGTGCATGGGTATTTTTTATGCAGAAATAGACATTTTTAACAGACCCTTGGATAATACAGCATTCGCAGCCTTCTGCGGCAGAGAGATGTGAGGATGTCACCTTTTCAAAGAACCAGATTTGTCTTGTGAACATAGTGCTGGTGGGTTGCTCTCCTGCCTCACCCTTGGAAATGAAGTTATTTTGGTGTACTGTGAAAAGGAGTGTTTGTACACTTGCTGGCTTACATAAAATGGAATATTTCATTTTATACGCGAAAAGCTTCATCACGAAGAGGCCGGAGCTAATCCATTCTATTGGAAAAGGACAGTCTTCTAGTTGAGAGGCATCCCTGCCCACGACAGGGAGGTTGGACTAGATGATCTCTAAGGTCCCTTCCAGCCTAGGCCATTCTATGATTCTCATTAAATGGAAAATAATCTGATTACTACACAAAACATAGTACTTATCTCCAGTGGGAAAAAAAACAATGGCACTTACTATCAGCTCTCTAGCAGCCTACGGTAGCACTGTTGTAGTATCAATAGCTGACTTCTTTCTCTAGTTTAAATCTGTACTCACCCATGTCATCAGTTTGTGCCCGGGTCTCTGTCACAGTTGCAGGTTCCACAGAAAGGCTTTATTGCACTTTCGCCGGTGGAGGGCGGGACAGTCTGTACGGAAGGCATCCGACCACGTTGGAAGGCAGGACCACAGAATCATAGAATGGTTTGGGTTGGAAGGGACCTTAAGGTCCTTGCTTTCTTTGCTACTTTTATGCCTCGTGCGTGATGCTGATGTTTGTTTAATGCACTGAGCGTGACTCTCTTCGTGATAGGTTTTCCGTGCTCCAGACTAAAACCAAACTGCGCTGGATCACAACGTGTTACGGGTTTTGCATAATAAACTCTTTCCTTTTTCTAGGCCCGAACTGCTTTGCAGAAACCACTGTTATTCCAGCAGGCCGGGAGGTGAAAACTGACGAATGCACTATATGTCACTGTACTTATGAAGAAGGCACGTGGAGAATTGAACGGCAAGCTATGTGCACTAGACATGAGTGCAAACAAATATAGGAAACGTACAAATCCAAGTACTTTTCGTGGTTTTTATAAAATATCTCACAGCTGTGAGCACCCTAGATGACCCAGGGAAGTCTGAATGAGAAGATTCTGGTGAGGAGCAAAGAATAAAATATTGATATTTTGTTTTTCAAAGTAACATAATACTGCAAGGCAAAGAAGTCCATATATTTAAAACGTTTGGACATAAGAATACCTGTCTTAATAAATGTGTTATTTTCACAGTGAGTACACTAAAATACACTCTATAAAATATTCTATGTATTTCTATAATACCATTATAGAGCTTAAAAATAAATGTTTTATATAGACAATACAGATTAAAGTACTGTATCATTGCCTGCCCTGTTGTATACCTGCACCACAGCTGAAACATTACATTTTTGTTTTAGTTTCCTCGTATGAGGGTTTTCTTGGGGGTTTGGGGGTTTGGGGTTTTGGTGTGTTTTTGTTTGGTTTTTTCCCTTATTTTCAGTTTAATGGACCACAAGAGAGCCAGCATATGTCAAAACTTTGTTCTTGCTTTTGAAGAAAATGGAGTAGAATAATGCTTTCAGGGAACATACACTGATTTATGAATATTGCTGTGTAGAGGTGGGTCAGCTCCTTCTCTTAGTTCCACTGGTACACATCTACTGGTCCACAGCTGAGGTAACTTGGAGCCATGGGTAACACAAAACTGGTCTCCCATAGCTGTTGTAATAAAAATTTGATCAGACAAATCCATTCCTGATTTTCAGTTCAGACATAACACATTTCAGCAGGACAAATTCCTCCATGACGGAAACAACATGACATCACCCAGCTGGTGGAGATGCTGGTAAGTGCGTGCACAGCAGCGATAACGTAACGGCGGTGATAACGTAACGGTATCAATAATGTAATACAACGGCAATCGCTCACCACCTCCTGTGGGCAGACCAGTGGGCAGCCAGTTCCCAAGCAAAAGGTAGCTCACCTTACCTAAACCTCACTCCTCTCTGTTTTACTGCTGAGCTGGATGTTATGTTACATGGAATATCTCCGTGGTTAGTTCGGGTCACCTGCCTGTTATGTCACCTCCCAAGATCTTGTGCACCCCCACTCTCCTCACTGGGGGTGAGTGAGAAATGGAGAAAAACTTGATGCTGTGCACACACTGTTCAGCTGTAGCCGAAATACCGGTGTATTACCAGTGTTGTTTTCGTCACAGATCTAAAACAGAGCACACCGCCACCTACTACGAAGAACTCTGTGGCAGCCAGACACCATGACCGGCAATACCGTCAGGAGCCCCAGCACAGAGGCAAACACACCGAAGGATGCGGAGAGCCAGACGCCAACATGTGACCGCACTAGGCAGCGTGTGGCCCTTCAGCAGCGGAGTTGGGGAGCTGAGGTTTGCAGCTTGCTGCACAGTGAATGTCATTTCACATAGACACAGGCTTAAAATGGAAACCTTCCTTTCTCTTTGTAGGGATGGAAAGTGGAAATGTGGAAATTAAAAGATTTAAAGTTAAAACTTAGCTATTACAGCATGCAGCTGGAAACCATTCACCTATCAACTAATAGAATATCTAAGCAAAGAAACGGAACTGCTGTGGTGGCCATGTGTACTTTGCTAAATATTACTGTGTGGTCGTGTAATGTACCTGTTCATATTTATCCTTAAATATAAGAGAAAAGCCATCTGTGTCATTTCCACTGAACTAAACTCCAGAGCACGTTGGCTCCCCTAACTGAAACTGAAGGTACTTGGCTGGTTTTCACTTCAGCGCAAGCAGTATTATGCATCCTGCGTATGAAGAGTTCTTCAGCAGGTGGGTTGTGTCTATAAAAGCTGTAGTTCTGGACACACTGATAGCTCATGAATAATTTTAGGTTTGAAGATCTCTAGCTTGGATGATGAATATTTTTCTCAGATGTTCCGACGGCCCTGCGTTGTCATGAATATGGGATTTCTGCTTCTACTTCGCCTGTTTCTGCTTATTTCCCAGTTGAAATCAAGACAAATTATTTCTTGGTTTGGCGTAAGCCATTTTTGTAGGAGTGGGCTGTACATGAATTTGGCTTCAGACGTGTGTAAGTAGGTGCCTGAAGCTATGATATTCTAGTTTCAAGTAATTATAAAATTGTACAGTTAGTGTGCAACAGGATTCTTTATACTACTCTCTTAAACCACGAAAATGGAAGTACTGATATTCACTTAAACAGTTAAATACTTAATGTTGGTTTTAAAAGGGAAAAGTGGAAAAAGAGGAAAGATATGATACAGAGGAACTGGGTGTTACGATAGTAATGTTAAAAAAAAGAAAAACAGCTACAATGTCATAAGGTTTTTCATAGATAAATTTTTAGAGAATAGGATAAGAAAAGTAAATGGGAAATGCATTTAGGCACAATTGAAATACAGGAAATTTTAGTTGGAGATGAAAAAGAAATCATGCAGGAAGAGTGATGAAATACCAGAGGATGTTGCCCGGAGATACCGTCCTTGAGGATGGTCAAAACTCAACTGGACAAAGCCTGGAGCAGCCTGATGTAGCTGAACCTGCATTCAGCAAGGTATTGGGCTAGATGATCTCCAGAGGTGCGAAACTGAAAGCCAGGTTTAAATGACATTAATTTATCTTTTTTTAATACAACTAAGAAAGGAAAATGATATGATGAAAGGTTCCCTCACTTTGGAGAACAATCTCTTCTGTTCTCATATGGTGTAATATAAACTGTACTGTCATGTTGTAAAGTATTTGATGATACTTTTGATGGTAAGTCTAATACCTAAACTATGATAGCTCCGTAATGCGTAGAAGGCTTTGAAAGGCACGTATTATTTAAGAACCTAACACAATCCAGCTAAATGCTCTATTTGTTCCCCTTAAAAAAATTCTGTTTCTCACATGCAACAGGAAGGTAAATCTATCAAAATATCAAAATGCTGCTTAATCTATATCGTTATCACCTTAGAAAAACGCATTCACTTCAGAGGGTGATGCTCAAATGAATTTTCTATGCATACTGTAGGAAGTCCCATGCTCTGATATTCCTTGGTATGGTGGTTTTTTAACAAAGTCTGTATTTTCACAAAGACAATACTGCATACTGTGCTCTCTTTTTAGCTGTTAATAATTCAAACTAATGCTAAGTAATTTAGTGCTGCTGTGAGTGGGAAATTATGGAGAAAACATATGGACGTGCAGTGCTTCAGCCTAATTCAAGGACCCAGCGGTCTGTTCATTTCTAATTACCACATGAAAATAAGAAATAGGTAGCCTTTAGTCATTCTGTGGATTACAGTAAACAGAGTTAAATTTCTTAACTGCTAAACATTTTTTAACATGCTATTACCCATCAATTTATTTTCAAATGGCATTCGATAAGAAGAGCTATTTTCTATATTCTGCTAGTTACGCGGTTTATGCTAGTGTTGGAGCAATAAATGGTGTCACTCTGCAGCATCCTTATAGTGCCATAGTTGCGTAGATTTTATATAAAAGTTGCTTTAGTTCATTCAAACCGGAAAGACAAACATAGTGTCTTACTAGTTACTTTCAAATGTACTGTTTTCATTTTTTGTCTCTTTCATATCAACATATAATTTTTTGAAGCCTCAGGATCTGTCATGTAAACAGTATATTAGTGGGATCCTTACAGTATATTATTGTAAGGTAACATAAAATATCATCATATTTAAAAAGTAATTTGCAGAGGTAGCACGATGTTTGTTTTTATTCCTTTTTTCCCAGAGTACAATTCCTGAAGACATACAGATTTAAACTTGTGGTCTGTATCTGTGCTTGAAAAAATAAACACCTGCAAACTCCATTTTCCTGATCTGACAAAGAGCTAAAAACAGCTTTCACATCTGGCTCATTTTTATACACAAACTAGGTAGGCCCAAGAGCTAAGAGGAAGAAGTGTATAAATTATATAATATTTATTTAAAACTTAGCAAGTTGTATGGGGTATGATCTGCAAATAAATAGGATTTTAAACAAGATTCTGTTACTGAATACCAACTTAAGTCAGGCTTTTAATAAATGTCAGTGACAAGGAATGCATTGAACCAACCACTTTGTAATATTCAACAGTCTTATGAAAGTAAAGATGTGTGTCATGGACAGCGCCACGGTATTTTATGTTACTAATTGTTTTCTTCTGCTAAGAGCTAAAGTGTTATGCTCAGCATGGTATCGTTAAGTGTGGAACAGGTGACTGACCCAAGTGGAATTTTACTTTTTTTTTTGTGAGAAGTTATCAACCAGTCAGTAGTGATACTAAAATTCATCTTGAAGGAAAGTTTTTAGGATGTTTTTGCATTTGAGGCTACACTGCAACATTCGCGACATTTCATGTGCACCTTGAGCTGCTCACTCCTAACCAACAGCTGGAAGGACAGGTAGGTGAAAACTACAATATAGACTCCTTACACCAAGCTGTGTCAAGAGAAGCTGAGATCTATCAGCAAAGGACTAAGTATGCAAAATGCATCTTTTTTTTAAAAATTTTCTTCTTGTCATTTAAATAGGTAGTTGTCTCTCTTGGTATTAATCTAGCAGATATTCTCAAGACCTTAAAAATGGAGTAGTCCTAAGTCGTATGACCTAAAATATTTTACCAATATGCTGATAAATCATTATTTCTTAAAAACAAGGATATTCCACTGATGTAACCAAAACAAACTCTACAGATTTTAAAAATATTTATTAATATTACCATGTTAAAATACATGAGAGCTATTGCAAGCATGCAGATCCCTCAGCCATTTAGCACTTTGTTGTGCCATAGATCAAACTGCTGTTACACCAAAGACAATGAATTCCGTTACTAGGGTTGTATGATCCTGGGCTGCATACAACCATAGACCAAAAAAAAAAAAAGAAGGAAAAAAATGCGGAATTTAAATGATATTAATAACAGAATATTTGCATGTGAAATTTTTAGAATGCATCTTTATCTGTTGGAAAAAAGATCAGAGTTTTTCCAGCATCCTGCTAGCTGATGAAAAAATTGTATATATTTTATACATCTTCTATTTATTACACCGTATTTTTTTCTTCATCAGTTTTCCCTCTATCTACTTATAGGGGATATGTCCATCAATTACATCTTCATATGACCTATATCCAATAATGCTTTAAATAAACTGCTATAACTGCTTGTGTAAGTAATACAGGACAAAATAAAGCTGAAATCTACGCTGTGATAATTATTAAGAAGTAATACAAGTATGATACATCAAACCAGAAATGAGTGTGTGATGCAGAACAAGTGTTCTGAATGAAACTTTTTATCCCGTTGGATCACATTATGCCATTTGATGAAGTCTGTACATCAGTCATGTGCAGACTGACTCCATCACAAAAGGCTAACTCCGCATTATGCTCTTCGCAGAAAGAGAACAGAATTTGAGATATTTGGTTATGACTATCCTGAATCATACTTCTATTTTTTCATTAGGATAGATCTTTAATTATCAGCATTAGTATTCAGTATGCAAAGCTAATTAAAATCTTCCTTCCTTTTGTCAAGTTGGCGCTTACCTGGTTATTGGGTTTTGCTAAGCTTAATAATGACTACTTTGTCACTAATTCACAAACCCTCAGCAGGATTTTTGGTATTTGTTTTGGTTTATCTCCGTTTGTTGAGGCGAGCAGGATTCACTTGATCCCCGGTGGCTGTTACTAGCTTCCCTGGTGTTTTTTGCCACTGCTGTTGACTGAAGAGGGTTTTAGAGCTCTTAAGAGGCCTTTGCAGGTAATGTCAAAACCTCGCCTCTTCTGTACATTAGTATAGGCAGCCCAAGATGGTTTTTATGGGGAAGAGAAAGCTTCACAAATACATGTAATTGAAGGCATCTTCGAACCTTTCTGTCTAGAAAAAATCAATCGTCTTGTGTACCAAAGAAATAATCCTGTTTTTCATTGAAGATTATAGGCACACTTGTAGTAAATCCTTCCAAATTTTCAGTTTATTTAATTGAAGCAAGGTAGACTTCTTCTACAATGGGATAAAAAAGTTTATTTTTCAGAAGTGTCATTGGTTTTCTGTCTAGCAGAAAACATGAAAAAGAGAAAGGAATCTGAAGAAGGGGCCTACAGCCTATCCAGCCAGCTGCTGCAAAGTTTCTTTAACTGGTAAACTGAACTTATAACAGTCTTTTCAAAAGAAAATACCTTCACATTGAAAGTATAAACAGCTTAGCAGAATATTCTGTCCTTACAGCATATTTTATATACTTGCCACTTAGCACCTTACGAACTGAAATGCACACAATGTCTTAATTTGTTCTTGTATCCTATAAGCTAACTAGTATTTTGCGCTCTCTTCTGATTCTTAGGACCATTTCAGTATTCTCTTGATAATGTATTTCCTCTTGATCACTCAAGTTACCATGTTTCAGTAATACAAGTAATCACCATACTGTAGGAAAGAACTGAAAAAAGCCAAATTAGAACTGACTATTCAGTATCTAGTCTGCTAGAAATACTGCAGAAATCAAGCTCTGCAGAATAATACAGAACAAAAAATATTTCATAAAGCCAGTACAGGGTATGATATCAAATTGTCTCTCCAGAGAAGCCCTAAGAAACATGACATTTTGTGCTGTATTAATCGTGCAGCTGCATCTGCTTAAAAAGAACTAGAACAAAACAAATCAAGATTTATAAAGCAGAAAAAGTATATTTAGAAGTTTTGATGAAATGACTGAATTGCCTACATTAAGTAGAAGTTAATGGTGGATCGTACCTCATGCAGCTGTTACCAGTATATTGAACTAACTTTTTCTGGAATAAAGGGCTTTATTTAACATAATACAGGGCTTTAAATGCAGAAAAACATTAAAATTCATATATATTCATATGAAATAATTTCTAAGATGTTTGTACTCATCAATTTTGTTTATTTGAGGCTGATTTACAGAGGCAGAAGACTAAATGGAATTATTAATCAGTAGTAACTCTGTCTTTAAGTCATTGCCTCTACAAAATCACTCAGTAAAAGGGTTCTGCCTGAGGGTTATGTGGTACCTGATGAAATTTTGATATGTTTTACCACGAGCGTTTTCTGCCAAAAACATTTCTCTAAAGATAGATACATTGCACAGTCCCTAATCAGGTTAACATGTTTAATTGGCTAATTCAGGAGCAGATTTAGACTAGAAAATGGGAGTAGGAGGTGAGACAATAGCTCATTATTTAATGCGATTTTACTATAAAAGCAGAGAGAGGAAAGCCAAATGAGTATATTGTGTGATATAAAAGAATATGAGACAAGCATGGGGAAGAAAATGAATGCAAGTTCTACTACAGGCTATTTGGACTGGTAGATGACGCAGTAAATGGAAGGGTTATGCTTGGTGCACCCAGGGTGTGAAGGCAGTGTGAAAGAAATGACACGTTGTTCAGAGAGCGCTGCACAACAGCATAGAGGAACCAGAACTCCTAGAACACTACGTGAAACTAGATACTCTAAAAATAATAGAGGAAGGAGAACAGGTGTAACTGATCATCCAGTTATTTTGCTGTATGAGAAGTAAAAATAGAGTAAATTTGTTTATGAAACCCGCAGAGGATATGGACGGGGGGGTTTATTTCTCCATGTTCTCAGGCCTACTCCATAAACTTTTCCCTTCGTATTCTTATCAAGACCTGGAGATTCAAAACAGTCACACTATTCAAAGTTTAACCTACTTATATTAGAAGGTCGGAGTAACATCTGTTGCCAAGTTCCAGAATAGAACTGGCCTATGGTAGGGTAACATAGATGATAATCTGAGGCTTGCAGTGTATCTGCGGTGATACCCTATGAGTGGTGCTAATCTATGACCTGTATCAAATGTGTTATAAATTCTTCAGAAAAGGAAAAAAGAATCCAAGAAACCACAGAACAGCTGATCATACTTCTATACTATATAAAGACTTCATGAATGAACACCAAAACACATGCGGGTAAGCAGAAACTAAAACAATTTGATGTTGATTTACAAAGAAGATAGACGTAATTAATTTGAAAGCACAGCAGCACGTACAAACGTGATAAACTACAGAAGACTATGACTAGAATGACATTTTTAAAAGTACTGAGTGATGTTTAAAAGATAAGAGTTGGAGAGAAATTGTTAAAGTGATTACTCAGGAGCTTGCTCTTAGACAGATTTTACTCAGTATTTCCACTAACAACATTATCAGAAAAAGTCCCATTGAATTATGCTGACATCAAAAGTGGGAGAAGCTGTGAATAAGGACAAGATTTAAATAGGCAGGAAAAAATAATGAGAACGGCCTGCATATTTATTTGATTAAAGAGGACTGTGAGCATGATCAGTCACAATGAAAATGGGAAGTGTGGTACCGTTAACATCATTTGAAAGAGAGGTTCTGAGGACCAAAAGAAATTTGTAAAAGGCAGTGGTAAGAGCTCATCTGAAATACCATGTTAAATTCTAGTCACCCCTGTGCAAGAATAATAAAATAGGGCATGATATAGGTTTGATGAACACAAACTCTTACAAAAGCAGATAGAATGTAGTTGACTTGTTCTGATTATAAAACAGGAGGCAAAAAAAAAAAATCTGCTTAAGCTAAAGGGCATTCTCCCTATCAGGGTAGATGAGTATGAACTTTCCATGAATTTATATTGGAAGCTTGATCTCCTAACTACAAAACAAGAGTAGCTAAAGAAACCAGAACTCCCAGGTAGTTCTTAAAAGGATGTTAAAACTGGTTTAACTGGGTTACAGAACCTGGTTCCTGCAGCTGTACAAGAGACTACTGGATAACCCAAGAAGTTGAACTCTGCTGTACTTCCATGGAAATGCACTTACCAAAGTGTTTCAGGGAATAAGTGCAGGTTTCAGAAAAAGCTTCCACACTGACAAAGATATAGGGAATGTATTTTGTGTTCTATTTAAGTAATAGATGTAGACATTTTTGCAAATCACAACTAATTCTCCGATGCCGGCATGGTCACTTGACGCATTGAAAACACATGTAGAGAACCTATAGTGGACAGTAATCAGATTGAACAGAGGTCTGTCAAAAATGACCAAAAAGATTGAACTTGAGTTGGTTTAGTTTAGTGAAGAGAATATCAGAAAAAGAAAATAGGAAATTACATAAATAGAAAAATGCTTTCTAATGGTGAGGATGTGCACTCTAGAGTTTTATTTCCTTGGGAGTCTATGTAGTCTTCTGAGGTTTTAAAGATTATGCATCTGTCAGGAATATACATCTGTCGAGGTAGAATGATAAGCAGAGGACCCTCACAGTTTTACTGCCTGTGATACAGTGTTTTGGATCCTGGGAAAGGAAATTACTAATTTTACCACCGAGACCAACTGAGGAGAAGAGTTTATGTTTGAGCATGCTGACAGAATGACATCCTCAGCTATGCAAAGCAGTAATAAGTCAAATTTCAATACTGACTGTTTCAGATTCTTGGATAGTTCAGATGTGAAAGCTTTGCCCTGTATCTGCCAAAGAGGTGTCTCTTATGATCCCCCCCTGTGCAGGGATCAGCTTCTTGGGTTGACGCTGGTGTAGGCCTGTGTAGGATTTCTGTGTGCAAGGAGGTCAAGGAGCATGGCAGCTAAGAAAACAGGGTTATTCTTTACTACTTACGCTAAACAGCCAAAGCAAAGATGAAAGTTGTGTTTTGAAGAAAAAAGGAATACAAATTAGTTTAAAATTGAGTAAGATATTCTGAGGGAAAGCCCAAAACAAATCTGCAGACCATAAAAAACAAACCATCCAAAAGAAGACATGCTTTTCTAAACTTGATTTTCATGTACCTTTCATTGAAAACATATGCAAAAATATTCTATATTATAATAAATTTGATATTTTTCTATATCCCTTCCAAGTATTTGTCACTTTTTGCTAGAAGGCATGGACCAAAAGTTTTTTGTAATGAAGATGACAAATTGCAAAACCCAATTGCATATGGAAACATTTCACATCCTGCAATTTTAGAGTTGTCTCTATTTTCTTCCATATTATTTCTTTCCAAACTGTATTCCATTCTGTAAACTGTTGTTCAGTATGTAATCCAGTGTTTTCTTTCACCATTTCTAGGGCTGTAGGAAACCATCTCTGGTAAAAGGATGATTTCTCTATGTGCTTTGTCTTCCATTGTTCCTTCGAGACTTCAGGCTCGATATTTGGGAATCACATGAATAACTTTTTCTTGGGTGAAATGCCATCTGGCAAAGCCACTCCCACTTCTTAGCATCTAAGGAGTGTGATACATCTTGTTCTAATATTAGGATTGACAAAAAATAGAATCATCAGAATTCATTCCCCTTCCTTATTCTTCCAAATGGATCAACAGTATTTAGAAATTTAACTTTATTTTGCAAAACTACACAGAGTGATATTTTATCTATTATTCTTACTTAATAAGATCTGGAAGGTAACATTTGAGTTTGTAAGTAGATGAAAACATGGCATTGTTGTGTTCCCCTTTATAAATTTAAGAACAAAAATAACCATCTTGTTTGTCTCACCATAAAACATACCTTGTCAGATTCCAGGTGTTCTGTGCTAATTCAGAAAAAAATCACTGCTATCTAGAGGTCTGAATTCAATCAGATTTTAATTTAAATCAGTCTGTAGAAATTTGGTCTGGCTTAAAATTTAAATCAACAAGGTCTTACAGAAGTTGTATTCAAATACTACCTTGATCTACTACTGGTTACCTTGACAGACTTGACAGGATTACTGCCCAAAACACCAAAGCAGAATAATTTTATGAAATAGCAAAGTATGTGGTTCAGTCAGAGCACAAACCATTGTAACAGTATTTAATACTTGGTATGATAAATGAGTTTGTCGCCACAATGCTCTGGACAGTCTGGATGTATTAGAGCATTCCTTCCATAACCGGGAAGGCAGCGATCAACCCACACCAGTTGCAGAGTGCCTTCAGATTTTGGGCACTGGTTCAGAACTTTTCCTGCTATCTTTCACTTGTTATTTAAAAAAAAAAATAAGGTGTTTTGCCTAACTGGAAATAATTCACTTTTTTTTTTTCAGAATCTTTGATGAAGAGAGGTCAGAATACAAGAAAAGACCAAAAAAAAGTGAGTATGCGTAAGGGTTAAGATTTAAAGGATGTACCATTAAGTCTTTTGATTGTAGCTGAATGGAAACAGGACAATCTGATATTCTTGGAGATGTTGGTTTGAATTTAGATAAACTTAGATCAATTAATGCAATATCTTTCAAAGTGTTCAGGATCATACAAATAGAACTTTAAAAGCTGATCCATGGCAATTTTGCCTACATTAGACATCTGTAGCCCAGCATCAATAGACTTGAAGCTTTCCCATCCCCATAGGTAGTATTATTTAGGTCCACTCATATTTCAGACATACTTTCTTTATTAGCTATTTCTGTTCAGTAAAAAGAAAAAGCCAAAGGTCTCCTGAAGCCAAGGTAAATAAGGGGATTATTTTCATTATTATTATTACTATATCAGTCAAATATAATCACAGAAGACTAATTCCCTTACTAAGAAAGATTTGCACAAATACAATTTGAGATAGGAGCAACATTCCTTTCAATCAGTGCAGAACCAGCAGCACACAATCGCAGAAATGTTAAGATACAAGGGAGCTCTATTCCATCTCATCTACTCCGTTGGCAATGTTAATTTTTAAAAATCCTTTATTTTCCCTGGAATTTTGAACCATTTTTAATGAAGTGTCTTTCACTGGAATATTAAAGATTTTAAGTCATAGTAGTTAAAATTAAATATTTGACTTCTAACTCGCTAAAAGATGCAAAAAACCAGTCCCAATAGCAATCTGACAAAGTAAAAAGTATCGATGCTTCATATCGACAGTACTGCATTTGTGTACTGAGATTAATTATATATAGAAAGATAAAAAGAGAAAGAAAAAACAACCTTTAATAGGCTTGCAAGGTTCAGTACACACACAAATTGGCAAAAAACAAATTTCTTCATGCTCTCTTAATTTTTGTTTGTATGAAAAAGACGGACTTTGATCTTGAGCTTTCCCCACAAATGTAGGGGGTTTTTTTCAGTGAACAGGATGGAAGCAGCTTAATGAGTACGTTATTTTAGGCTCCCTCACCCCTCTGCTGAAATCCCAAAGCATGATTTGTATACCTGCTCTTTTTTGGTATTCCTCCTGTACTTCCCTTCTCCTTTCTCCTTTTCCCTTTAAGAAGCTCTGAATTAAAAGTTAATCTAGGAAGCAAGACTCTGGCTCCTGGCTCTTCACCATAAAAGCCGAATAACTGCCAGCAGCTAAAATTCTGCCAGATTAAAACCACTCTGAGGGGATGGAAAGACACTTCTATTGCAAAACAGCACGACTGATAGTTATAAGATAGCGCACGTTAAGAATTCCACGATTGTCTTGCCGCTTTACATGCTCTTGATATACTGTCTTTTAGACTCATAGTGTGATCTGCTTTATCTATAGTGGCAACCGTGTATTAGCAATTCTAACTGATACAGATTTCATATCCACTAAAAATTTTCTATTGATTTATTAATTTACTAAACAAAGTATGTATCATTTTTATGTTATTATACTTTACGGTGAGAGTAGTGTATTATATTATTTGGCTTTTTGTTCTTCCATCTACTGTACCTTGCTTCATCTATGAGATGCATCAAAAGCACTTTGACAGTCTGTTATGTTTTCCTCTAAGGAAGCAACTGTAACAAAATACAGTCTGCTCGAAGAAGAACGAAGTCAAGGAAATCAACTTATTTTTATTTACTGGTTTAAAATCATAGAGAGTTCTGATGCAAGTATTTAAGACTTTTTACCATAGTTCAGATGTCTAGCTTGCAACATTTAAAAAAAATCACAGAGCTTGTCCTCTTGTAGATATTACACATCTATGTATACTTAAATATTTTATGGGAACTGTCATTTATTTGTAAATTCTAATAGCAAGGAAACGCGTAATTCTTGACTCTTCACAGATTTATAAATATCTGAATCCTTTCAAAAGAAATAAGCTACTCCCTTTCTAATTACCTGCCTGCCTGCTGATTTTAAAACAGTCATGAAGGAATGCTCCCCCTTCAGACTGCTGACTATTTCTGCAACAGACTGAGGTTCTGTCTGAAGAACAATCAATGAGGGCAATATCTAGTGCATTCAAAGAGTTTTCATGCCTCGCTCCCCACAAACACATCAGTTTCTAAGCCTTGCCCACTCGGTCTTGTAGGAATTCCTAGGACACAGAAACGAAGGAAGACATCAAGTAGGGACTGAAGAAAATGTGTTGTTACATTTTAGTGAGTGGCTTGCATGGGTCCACATTCCTTATCAAGTGATTGGTACTAATGTATTTTGGTGAAGCTCTAGGAAGGAGTCAACTAAGCTGTTCTCCAGAATGAACGTTAAGAGTAAGTTGCCATATTAAGAATAAAATTATCTTTTAACATGTGAATCGAACTCCTTATATTATAAGCCTTACCCACCTCTATCATGGAAGGAATTTTGAAACACCAAAAGCTACATAGAAATCAAAACGTACTTTCTAAAACTCCAAGCTAGTTAAGAACATGTAGTTTACCACTGGGTCGTATCAGAGTTTACATCCATCTAAATCTCTAATGGGAGAATTTCTCCTCCTAAAGCTCAAATATTCTGTAAAGCCTGCACATTGGCTAAGTCTCATTTATGTAGTCTCAATAACCTTAGAATTAACCTCAACTACACTACCAGTAATGAGTCTCTTCAGATACATCAGTGCTATCCACTACAAATACAGTTTGCAGAGAAACACAACTGTTAGTTTCATCGTTTTTATAAGCAACTGTGAAGTTCAAGAAAATTAAAATTGGAAAGTGGAAAATGAAGCATAATTGGTATACTTTGTTCAGAAAAGGATGTTTTTCAAATTGTATGTCTTGATACGTAGCGACTAATGTAGTACAACATATGAAAACAATGGCCGTTTTGGAACTGAAATAATTAGATACAGTAAGTTCAAGAAAATATTGCAGATGTTCTTATAGACATTCAGCTCAACAGTTATGAATAGCATCTCTTCGGGCTTGAGATATCTCTTTTAATAACTAAGTACATCAAGTGAAATGAACATATATTTGGACTGGTTTACAGGTTCCTTCAGACCTTACTCACGACTTAAAGGTGATGAGACTTCCTTTTCATATGGTTTCAGTGTTCAGAAGGAATATTCTGACAATAAGACTCAAGAAAAAAAAATTCCTTTGGATTGACATGATACTGAGATCTCTGACTTCCACAGTTAATGTTTTTAGTGAAAAGCTGGTAATAGAAACATGAGAACAAATTAACGTTTAAGTGAAAAAGCACTTTTAATAACTAAGATTTATGAAAGGGGGATAAATAACTAAGGCATTGAGGTCTTCATTTATGTATGAACACATCCAACTACCAGATGGAAAGTTTTATAATTATTACAATTCATAATGATACTCAGTAATAATTCTTACATATCCCATAATTTGGTGACATCTTCCTAAGGCATCTAATGGTTTGCTTTAAATCAAGCTAACTTAGTAATTCTGGCAACTCAGTTTTATCCAGGTCTCCTTTAGGGTCCTTTTGTTTTAAAAAAATTGAAAATTATGAAATCTCCCTCTTCATTGTTGCCACTTAAAGAAAGAAAAGTACTGAAGTTCATTTCATTTAACTTTAGTTCTTGAAAACTAGATATCCAGCGTTAGTCTGTCATTTGGCAGCTGCTTATATATAAACTCCGAGGCACATCCATGCAGTGATTTATATACCTGTCATAGGTGGCTACATGAAGGTAGTCTGAGGAGTTACAGAAAGCACTTATTGCTTTCCTTCCTATGTTAGTAACAAGGGACATGATAATGTTTTACAACACAAAATTAAAAACACATTGATCTACTTACAGCCATAAAATGTTCTGAAGCTCTTCTGAAATAATGTAAAATATGCACTTTTGAGTAGCTCTTTTTGCTGTTGACAGGAATTTCTCATTAAATACTTGGAAGCATTCTTACAATCGAGAAACTTTATTATTAAGCCCTTACAATACTTTCTGCATGTAAGTAGTAAGTACGTTCAATTAACTATGAAAATTCTACCAATTCTTTAAAAGCAAGGCAGATTTTTACCTGGAAATGGAAACATATTTCATTGTGTAGACCTCCTCTGTGCATTTTTCTGTGAGGGCATTCTGACTTAATGTAACTTCACAGGAAAGTTCAGTGACAAGTGTGCTTAGTATCTAAAGCAAAAGCAGTGTTATGAAAACTGTTGCAGGGGCCTGTGTGATAGCAGGCTGTGAATTCATAGTAATTTTTCAGATCAGAATAAGCTACAAGAAAAAATGTAGAAGAAGAAAAGTAATTTATATACTTGAAAATAAAATTGACAATTTCAATCCTTCATTTATAAACAAAACCTATTTTGCACCCTCGGAGAATTTTTCTGGATCAAATAGTGTATGCTGGGCCAGTTGGAAAAACTTAAGGAGATTTTTACAAGTCAGCATTCTTATTTACATCCACTAATTTTTAAACCAAACAGAAGATTACCATAAAGGGATAAGGAATATGAACACTAAAGTTAAGAAGCATAAAAATACCCTTTAGTATGTGGCACAATATTGCATCTCACACATCATGGCCAGTTATAGTAGTACATTACCTACTTTTTCGTCAGCTATCACAGAAGTGTTTCAAAGGGCTTAAAAACTGAATCCTCTTCCCCAGAGATCAATAGATGAACTAATAAGATGAACAGAAATTCCTTCTCTGCAAGCAGAAGTAACTGAAAAAGCTTCCATATAGATATGAAATTTACTGCTGTTTCACCTTTACTGTGAAGCTAAATGTGCACATGGGCCTCTTTAACAAGCAAGCCAATGTACCATAAAATGCCTTTTTCTACTTGTTTCATTATAACCACTCTACTTACCCAAAGCTGAAGATCAACAGGGCACAATGTTAAATAGAAAACAGGAGTAAAAGAATGAGGAACAGGGGTCATGGTGTGGATATAACCAGAGATATGAGCAGGGGGTGGCAGGGAAGAAAGAAGAAAAAGCAAAGCAGCTGAAAGAAGAACATCCAAAATACGATACTCAAAATTAAGACAGCTCATTAGATCCTCTACCTTGCTTTTGCTTTCCCCATTCCCTTTCCCTTGCTGCTGCTTATTCCAGATTGTTTTTTATATATGTACGAAGCTTGAATTTTGTATGCTAACATTCAGATTTGATCCTTACTGAAGGATGTAAATCTGCATTACTGAAAACTGTAACTTTTCCCATCAAACCTGTTACAAGAAACCTTTTCCTTCCCAATTCTGTCAAGCAAGCTAGCTGCTAAAAGTCACGGCTATTCTGTATGAAGGCTACTATGCCAAAGCAAAATTAATATACATCAGAGGGTAATTGGTTATTGTGCTCTGCCATGTTTCTAAATGAGCACCAGTACACATTTTAAATTCAAGATCAGGCA
>NW_009713440.1:0-10968 GCF_000703405.1 Apaloderma vittatum | reverse complement strand
CTGAAGGCAACAGTTTTTTTCTTCCTCTCTACAAGAATCAAATATCTTCTAAAGAAGGAGAGCTAGTAGTGAATAAATGGCATTGCCTGTACAATCTTTCACTTTATAAAGACTTTTTACCTGCTGACAGAGAAATGTAATCAGAAGTGGAAAGAATAAGCTACAAATATTGCATCATTAAATGATATGTACTTAAAAAACACAAGTAATAATTAAGTCATTAACGTGTGAAATAAATCCATACAGGCTGCCCAGGGAGGTTGTGGAGTCTTCTTCTTTGGAGACATTCAAAACCCACCTGGACGCGTTCCTGTGTGACCTACTGTAGGTGATCCTTCTCTGGCAGGGGGGCTGGACTAGATGATCTTTTGAGGTCCCTTCCAACCCCTGACGTTCTGTGATTCTGTGGCTGTGCAAAAATTAATCTCATAAAGAATGATTCCATTTCAAATTATACTATTTCAGTGTTACTAAGGATTACTGCCTATTCAATTTGTTACATTTCATTATGTTTTATGTTTCTTTTTTAAAAAGAACTGTATTCATAAGTTTTTCAGTCAGCCACTAAGCCTCATTCAAGGCTCTGTAAATGACATTAAATGAACTGCCTGCTAGTAGCGAAGATTAAAAACAATTTCCCAGAGAAACAGAATGTCCATCTCTGCAAATTAAATTTTAAATAAGCCTACTTATTTAAAAATAGTAACATATATTTTAAAAAATAAAACTTTTTCAGAGCAAGAACTCACTTACCTGGATGGATAACTTTCCATACATAAGATTTTTTATGGGGATTTTATCAGGTTGCTTTGCTGTTAGCTTATAAACAATGAAACACTTAGATTGAAGTGCCTCAGTATTCAATTTCCTGTTGGTGATTCTTGCACACTGCTATTTTCTAGTAAACACAATAATGAAGTAATTTTAGTTGCCATTATGAGAAAATAGTCCAAATATTATCATTTTTGCACAACTTCGCAGTAAATAACTGTTATAGATTGAAGTCACAAGACTCAGAAACTGAAGCTGATTGGGTGTCACTCAGTTCAGTATTAGATAGGCCTTATTGCTGCTGGTTTTAAGTATTGGTTGACAAAGCAGTCCTAGAAACCCATTTTTGATTGGATCTCAGGCATCTGTTGTTCTCCCAAGAGCATAAAGCTCTCAGAAAAAAGGACAAAGTGGGCAAACTCTTTTTATGCTTCTGTTTAGTCAAACTGACTACTAACTTTTCAGCCTTCAGGAACCGCCTCATGAATTAGCTGCTGGTGGTGTTGAACATGCGGTAAACTTCAAAATAGGCAAGACAGTTAAGTCCAAGTTAAGCATGTACCATATAACACACCTTCCAAAAATTATATGTATATTCCAGAATGAGAATCATGTACATTTAAGATTGTAAAATAATCCTTCTGTGCAGAAATATATGCAAAGAATAGAGGAAGGAGGACAAATCATGAGGGTGACTCTTTAACTAGGTTTTTAAAGAAAAAGGAAGGCTCTGCTTAAGGTCAGGTTTGGGCACTGATAATGAGCCCTGTGGTTGTCCCATGCAGCTTGCATGTGGGTTACATGATGACAGCAGATGATTCCTTTCCTGACTTGAAAAGTCCTCAGGCAGCAACAATATAGATACAGGTTTCTCAAATATTAATATGCAGACCATCTTGCCATAAAAAAAAAAACCTTGGAAAGATTAGATTAAAGTCAATTATAATAGATTTCAAGGTAAAATACTTTGATACTATATTTTTAGAATAGATTTTTGTTTCCATTTTCAAATGCAGAAAAAAAAGGTATTTTTTAACATCCTAAATATTAAATCTTTTATGTAGACAATGGAAGCCAATAAGTGTGGTGTGAAAACAGAATATTTTGTGACTATAAAAAATCAGGACATGAGTTCTATACTACACATGTATGGATCTGATGGGGTGAGTCACTGACTTCATCATAGAATTTTATCCTACATTGAAGAATAAATGCTTCATATACCAGAAAAAAATCCAATTTTTTACCTAGTAATGATTAATTATTTTAATGCTATGTCTGTGTGTAAAGAATTTCCTTCTGGAGATGAAATCAAGAGCTTTTTATGTTGTTGTTATAAAAGAAACTACACTTAAATTTCCTTGTTCTATGGGATTATCTGGATGAATACTGCCTACTAAGATGAGTTAGGGTTCACAGAATAGACTAATAGCCTTAAAACAAAATTTTAAAAGTGACTAAGCCATCCACCCTTTTCTTAACTCTAGTATTTTTTTCCATGTTATTCCTTGGCAGCACATTCAATAAGACATATGAGCAGGATTCCACATCACATTTTGTGGTGTGAATTAATATGCCTCTGTTACACAGGAGGCATTTCACAAGCATGATGGACAAAAAGCAACATGATCAACTTCCAAGGTTGTCTGGAGTCAGTGAAAACTGGCATGACTTAGTACAGAAGTTCTTTTGTAATTCATGCTAAGAGAAAGCTAGACCATTTTCCATTTTTTAGAAGGTGCAAAACAGAACTAATGAGAATGATACTAGAGCGACTAAATGCCTCAACTTTCCATACCCTTGTATAATTATATTTAAACCTAGATGTTCCTATATTTTAGTTTCTGCATTTACTAAACTTACAATCAACAGATTGATTCTCCTTGCAGTTCCCTCAGTGCAAAAAATAAAATCCCCATCCTCCCACTCCATCTCTTATTCACACCAGTTTCACAGTAGAACAATTTCTGTATTTTGAAATTATGTCTTAAGAACAAAAATAAATGACAGCAGAATCAGGCCAGTGAGCTTTTCAGAAACAGATTTTTCAGACATTTAGAAACAGCTATCAATCCAGGTCATAAATTCTAATCCTCATATTAAACTACTGAGCATGTTCAAATTTAAATATGCAGTATCTAAAAATGTCCAGATAGGTAAATTCAGTGAGTAACTGTATGTGTACAGAAACAAAAGCTAACACGGTCTTCAATAAACTTGAGAACATGTGAAACATACCTGCTAAATGCAGCTTCATATTTCTTCTGATTCTGTCTTCTTCCTTCACCATCAAAGACCTGCTTGATATACCAATTGTCAGTTTTAGACTATCTAGGATCTAGCTCGTAGCTGAGAGGTTGAGTGCAGGTATTTGTCAGTTGCCTATTTTTACAAAAAAAAGGACACTTTTTTCAGTCTTATGAAAGGATAGTCACAATCTTCCAACACAAATATTCCTTCTGTGCATGGCAGTGTGTATGAAAAGCAGTAAGTTTCCTGTAAATCCAAATTCTTAAGTTCATTTTCACCAAACTAGAACAAGCCTATTCCAATGCCAATGTTTGCGCTTGGAATTAAAGATGAAAATGCTTTCTCTTTTCTTTTCTGCTTTACTTAGCTGTTCAGAACACCATCAAAAATGCTCGTTTATGCAGCAAAACTTTAAGGTCCAGAATGTAAGAGGCAATTATTTTGAAGTTTTTTCCTCTACTTAAAGTATATTTTGAAAATCTCTTATTCTCAACCAGCCCAACAGCTGTTTAAAAACTTCAAAGTACTATTTCCAGATCTTAATACGAAAGAGTCACTATGCTAAGTGAAGAAAAATGACGTGCTAATTTTAAAGTTGTAATTATTTTAAATTACATTTTGTGCAGTATTTAATTTTTCATTACTCTTTTCAACCACACATATGTGGACTGGAACTATCTGTGAAGCTGCTTGTTCAAAAAACAGAACTAGTTTTTCATGGCTACAGAAAGAGAGATGTTCACTGTTCTTTGTCAGCTTTTACTGTAGTCATGGTGTTTGATGTGTAAAGCTAGACAGATTTTTGGAGCACAAAACACCTTCTCAGGGTGTGCATCAACGACTGGTGTGCCTGAAAGAGAATCTAATTTTTCTAACTATGACAGATAGTACAATGAAACATAGGCTTTTCTTCCTACAGATTTTTTGCTTAAATAATTGCATTTATTTCGAAGCATTCCAAGAAGCAGCATTTTAATAGTATCTTTCCTAAACCTCAATTCACGATTCTGCATTTCCACTGAAAGGATGCAGTGTGGAGAGAACCACACTGAAGAAGCATGAAATAATGCAAGCACTTTCCCACTGTTAGAGAGGTTCACAATGACAGACATAAGAAGACTAGTCACACCAAAGCCCACATACTTTTTACCATATAGAGAGGATTATACCCATTCTAAAAGCAGGCCAAGTGATCAAACTCTTTTACACAGCAAGCATTTAATGAGCTGGAAACTTTAAATAGCTTTTTGTATGTTTATACTTTCTTTGAGCCAAAAAAATAGGAATGTGACAACAACCCCAGGAGACTAAGAAGAGTCTTTGCCATATATACCCCAAATTGCAGGGGCTGAAGCTCAAGCCCTCTATTGCTGCTTTTAAAAAGTAGTTTTCCTGAAGTGTCTCTCATCCCTATGGAAAGTTATGTTAGGAAAACACAGATTTTCCTCTCTTACTGAAATGGTTGTTGCCCACCTGCTGCTCATTCAGATTGTGTAACAGCAAAAAATGTAAGACCAAGGACAGAGTTGTGGAAAGACACTAGTATAGACTAAGAGGAAAGCAAATAGGAGGTGGAAACACTGTCACTGTAAAAGCATGAATGATTCATAACTTAAATTGTAAGCTAAAATACGAGATTAAATCTATTTATAAATTCACTACAATGCTTATTGTTCTTTTAAAAAACGAAATTATGCTGAAGGGTAAATGAGACATCTGTGGAAGGAAACAACACAACTCTGGTTCCCTGCTCAGACTTGGAAAGACATAGCTGGTGAGCCAGTCATGATCTCTAAGCAATTCTTACTATGTAAGAAAAATAACATGTACAAATATCCCAGCATATTCCATGCAGAAACAATGATGAGGACAATGATTTCATTAGAGCCATCTTTCTGAGAAAGAATATTTAAATGTGCCTCAAGCAGATTAACGAGAAGTTGAAACTGGCAGGGACACGAAGGACCAACAGAAGCACACGCAACTGAGACCATAAAAATGTTACCTCCAGGCTGAATGGGCCTGAATGACCCAGTGAAAAAAGACGTGGAGAACACTGAGGGACACAGCACCACAAAATGACTTTCAGCTTTCCTCCAAACAACAGAAGTATCACTTCTAGATATTCTACTAGTAAAGCTGTTACTCTAGAACTCACATGGAAAAAAATATGGGAAGAGTATTAGCAACAGCAAGCCAGCAATATGCATATAGAGAAGCAGCAACATGAGTAAATATATGGCAATGAGTAATAGCCTGTCTTTAATTTAATTTTCAGATTTTCCAATAATTGTTTTGCTTAATGGGAAAATAAAGTGATAATATTATACTCCAGTTAGATGGATTTAATTTAGAAAGCAATTAAGTCTTAGCTCTTAATTTTTCTTGTAGAATATAATACCAACTTCAGGCTTCAGGTTCTGAGTATGTAACAAGTAAGATGAAGTTGGAATACCTACCATGGAAGAATGTACTGTTTCAGAGCAAGAGTCCTACAGCCAGGTGGAAGAGTACACAGAACACGGTTATTGTTATAAAAATTACAGAAAATAATTATCTTGGCTTCATAAAAATTACGAGCAAGAATAAAAGAAACAATTTATATGAAAAAGCAAGCAGCATACTTTAGGTCGATCTGCACCCTTTAATAGACTCGTTCTTCAATGGATATTGAGTTAATATCTGCCTAATGTCTTATACAATGCATGACTCTCAGGAAAAGCATCCTTATTCTAAACAGCACTTAAACTTAGTTTTAAATATATTCACGTTTTACAAAAGAACTGTCACATTTTAAATTAAGATTGTCCATAAGTGGGGAGAGACACTGTCCAAAATGAGGATAAAATTCAGCTGTGTTGTTGTGATACCCTCAGTTGGGGTGTCAGTCAGTGTGTAGCCTGACCATTAATGACAGAATGAACTTGGATTCTGTCATGATTGTGATTTTCTTCATTTCCCATGAAATTAAATATAAGGCATTTTGTGGATATTTTAATTTGCATTTCTTCTATTTTAAAGGGAAATGAGAAACATGTTTGTAAAGATTGCAAATCATTGCAAGACATGCAAGGCTTCTGAAAGAAAACGGAAGTATCTCTCAGATGAGCATTCTAGTACAAGTTAGATCTGAGTTTCTTTTACAGAGTTACCAGAGATAGAGAACTGAAGCCAGCAGAAAGACAGCAATGGCAAGTAGGCATCTCAGCATTTTGTGTTCTTTGTCTCCACCTTGTGCTTGGAAAGAATATGTGGTGATGGGAGTTAATACATGCTGGTGATTTCTAATGCTTGCATGGAATCTGGGAAAGTAAGTCAATTACAAAGGCATAGAAACTATTGAGTATAAAAGACAGGAATAAATTACTAAACGTATCATCACTGGCAATTAGTTTATGACGGTAGGCTAAATAATTACATGGCACCAGATCAGTGCTTGTTGCTAACTTGGGCTCACTATTCAAAACTAAAAGCAGCAGTAAATGCTCTGGTAAACTAGTTACAGACATTACTCGGGGGCAATGAGGGACCCAGGGTTGAGTCCCAGCTTTGCTTTACCTTGATTTAAGCAATAATAAGATATCATCGGTTCACCCCATCTCTTACACAAATGGTAGCTGTACTTCTCTAGAGTGTTGCTAGAGAGAACAGAAGCAAGGCAGATTCTCCAACTATCAGAACAAGATCATCAAGGTAAGTTAAAAGAACTGGCTGTAAGTGCCATTGC
Organism: Apaloderma vittatum; assembly: GCF_000703405.1. Classification (NCBI taxonomy): domain Eukaryota; kingdom Metazoa; phylum Chordata; class Aves; order Trogoniformes; family Trogonidae; genus Apaloderma; species Apaloderma vittatum. The sequence goes on along the minus strand of NW_009713440.1, from coordinate 4,220 downwards.
AGAATGTGAGCAGAGTATGCCACTGAAAATACTTAGAAAGTAGGAATAAAAACTTGAGAAATAAAAACAACAAACAACTGAGAGAAGATAATCATAAGAGCAGTCTCATATGTTATAGATTTCTGTTACTAACAGTTTAATTTATTTCACAGTATTTCTTCACTATGCAGCGCTTCCACAATTTTGAGGAGCAAAAATTTTCAAATAACTTCATTGTTCCCCATGAGCTCCTAGAAGGATTGGAGGGATTTTATTGAGAAACAAAATGGATTACAATTTTCTCACTGGAATATTTATGTTAAGTCTTTTGGAATTCTGCTGTACTGGCAGGAACAGAACTCATTTTTCACTAAAACGCAGCTCCCAAAAGAACATGACCAGATTCTCCATTGGAGAAAATCAGTATATGCTTTGATTTTAATAAATCCATACTAATTTATAGCAAATTATAAATCCTACCTGAAAACCAGCCTGTTTTAAAATTCCTTCTGCCACGATTATCTGTCCACATGGTCCATATTTTATGAACTACCAAGTTGTTTTATGTATCATAACTAGAAAGGAAAAACATAATCCACCAAAACCATGTAAGTTAGTGAGAGAAAACCTGAAAACAATCTTCTTCAGAAAGTGTTCCAAGTTCATCAAAAGGCAACTGAACAAATACATTAAGAAAAGTTAAGCACTGCAAAATGACAAAGTCTGAGCAGATATACATAACTTTATGGGATGTTTGGGCACTACTTAACCAATGCAAAAGGAATCTTTTTTTACAATAATAACTTAAACCCAAAGATGGAGCTCTTGAACTGTTTATTTTAAAATAGAAAAAGTGAGAACAATCGTTACTGAAGGAAGATATTATAAAACTGCTGGAATTACTTTTTTGGTACCTTCAGTGACATTCCATGCTAGATTTTGAGGAAGTCGATTTAAATGCTCATTTCTCTTGCACGGCAGCCACTTCCGTCAGTAAATGGTTCTGTCTGCATATGAATCCCAATTCTCATATACACTTTCCCTCACTTTCTACCTTGGCTTTTAATTTTTTTTTCAAGCGTTTTTTTCAGGTTTCCTTCTTGGATTCCTTTGCTCTCCTCCTAATCACTTGGAATTTAAATGGCAGTTCCAGCAGCAGTCTCTAGCACAAACCATCTTCCCAATCTCTCTGTTATAAGAATTTATGTAATTGGGTTAAAAAGATGCTTTTCATGATAAAAAAAAAAAGGTATCAGGAGGTCTTTAAGTCCCACAGAAAGAACAATAAAGCAATTAAGGACAAGGGAACTGCTTAAGCTGCATTTTATAGTCATTAAATATATTATTCCATCCCTTCAATCCGAGCTTGCGCTTAGCATGCAGTGGGAAAAGCTGTTTCACTCATTTTTTTGAGAAAATAAATGAGATTTCTGAATTAATTTCCCAAAGTTTTTTTAAGCAGCCCAATGAACTTGAAATAGATAGGGTCTGATTCGTTACTGTCTTGCACTTCTTACAGGCATAATACAAGGTATGAGCAACAGCTCCTTTTGAAAAAGAACACAGATGAAGAAAATAGTTTTATATCACTACCAGACACACAGAAGTTCAGGGTAATTCACCTCCAAGTCCAGTGTGATTCAAGCTTCCCAGCTGCCTGAAGAGCCCTTCCCGAAGACTGGAATTCAAGTGTACGTTTGCCACGTGTTAGATGAGGATTGATCAGGCAACTTTAAAATCTGATGGAGATAAATTCAACAGCTTTATTATTAATCTATGCCACTAAAACAGCCTGAAGATCCAAAGTTATGTGTAAAATACTTGGTGCATTTAAAATCTGCCTTGCAGATGTATAAATTCTCCCCAATCATGATTCAGAATTTGCAGGTGGATTTTACCTGCACAGACAGACAACCCCTCATGCTCCTCAAGTTACAGCAGTGCCAGGTAAAGGGGAGTTGCTTCCCAATTCCTGCCCGAAGGAGGAATCCAGGTAGGTTAGTGCTGACCAAATGAGCATTAATTCCTACGCTCATTGAGTTTAAAAGGAATGCCATTCACCACCTTAAAGTTTCACATGAAGTTTATTCTGCATCTCCTAGTGTTAGAATGAGCATTAACAGTTGCAAAGTTCATCATCTTCACAACAATTCATCAGAAAATTAAATTCATCTAAGAATCACAGAGACAGGAAACAGTTTAAAATGAGCCTTAAATAATCAAACAATTTATTAATTAATAAAATACTGTATTACTAGAATGTTCAATTGGCATAGTTTCAATTAATTTATTTAGAAATGGAAATTCTATGAAGAGAGGAAAAGATTTATTTAAGTTATGGTAATTGCTAAAAGTTTTTTCAAAGTAATTATGTTTTGCAATAGTTTTTGTAAAGAGATTTCCGCACCAAAAGTATATATAAATAGCAGCGCTACTTAATTAAGTTATTTTTGCTCAATCATGCTAATAGTCAAGTGTTTTTCTATATCCCAGTATTTTAATTACTGCTGGCATTTCTAAGCTGCCTATTGATGGTAAGTGGTGTGCAGAAGTATTACTGTTTCTATTACTAGTCATATGAAAGTCATATAGAAGAAACTGAACTTCAGTTAAGTTTAACCCTTTTGACAAAAAGGCTGCAAGATATGAAATATATTTAATTTTTCAAGTAGGCCTTCATTTTTTTTTCTGACAATTACACAACTAACAGATTTTCTAAGTCAAAAAGAAGACGTTTTATCATATAGCAAGCTAAAGTTAAAAATGTATCTTTTTAGTAAAATGGAAAATTCCTTCAGATAGCTCATAAAAGTCAAATGTAATTAAGACATTTTGAGAAACATGTTCCACATCGTCCTCAAAAGGTTTTATTATTCACTTAAGGAAAAATACCTAAGCCAAAACTGTCAGCATTACTAAACAAAAGCCGAAATGAGAAAACCTGAAAGGTTCATATTCTTTATGTCAGTCTGAACTCAAATGACACCTCAGTGCAAAAAAATTGAAATAAGTGTCTTTTTTGAAGTTGACAATGTCTATTATGCCTTCTAAAACCAAGGACAGAAGAAATACTACAGCGTTTCAGTGAATCATAGAATCATAGAATGGCCTAAGCTGGAAGGGACCTTAGAGATCATTTTAATCCAGCCTCCCTGCCGCCAGGGACGCCACCTCTCGACTAGATCTGAAATACTGCATGTGGTTTTCCCTCTTTTGTCAGAGTGGAAGAACTCCGAACTTTACTTCTGATCTTGTTCCTGCAAAAGACCTTGACTTTCTAAAGGAATTGGTGAAAGTCCATCATAACCAGATCACAGAATAAGAAGATCTGGTATGTATGCACCCTAATGTACAAATTAAATAATTTAATACTATCAGAAAGCCGAAGTGATTTACTACATTCAAACTTCAAAACCTCACCAAGAAGCACTGACTGTCCTTTCAGGCCGTTCCCAGTCTCAGCACTGAGAGGCCATACACCTACATTTCCCCAATGGGGACAGCTGGCAGCTGCAATTACGCACAGGGTGGATACACGAGGTACTGTCTTAGTATCCTACTGTGTAACTATTTCTGTACTCCCGTGCCTTCAATACACTGCTGCATCTCTTTTAGCTGGGTACCGATGTCAGGAGCTACTCACTGCCCATGCAGCTCCCCAGTGGCATTACACCTCCTCGGGCGTACAGCTTCTTTGCCCTATCGGAAGGAGAAACAGCCCTCTCCCCAGCACTCGCTGTTCATTCCGTGGGGAAGAAAGATCACCTAGAAAATCCTTTGGCTTTCCTGCATCCATCTCCATCTCCACCTCCACATGTGGAAAGGAAGTTTAATCGCGCTGGTGGATATGGTAGGTGTAGATGACAAAAGCACTGGCAGGCGTAAAACAAAACCCACAGGGGAGCGCTGGATGTCCAAGGGCAGGATACGCCAGGCAGCAACTCACAACTAGCAGGCTGTGAAGAGGATCACGTATGTAGCAACGTATCATGGAATCATAGAATGGCCTAAGCTGGAAGGGACCTTGGAGATCATTTTAATCCAGCCTCCCTGCTGCCAGGGTCACCACCTCTCGACTAGATCAGGCAACACGTGGGGACCGAACGGGAATCAAACCCACGACCTTAGCGTTGCTAGCGCTACGCTATATCCTCGTGTTGCCTGATGTGTTGCCGGAGGCCCAGGCAGGAACTGAACTCGGGAAAACCTGTAAAATCCACACCCGATGCTCCAGGCAGGGC